>NC_051157.2:89302624-89578988 GCF_013339745.2 Dermacentor silvarum
TGGTCTTCGCGTGCCTCCCAGTGCCTAATTTTAAGAAAAACATCAAGCTTAGTTTTGAACACCCTGTATTATCAGGCACAGCCGCCAAGCACATGGCTGTATTGGGTAATGTCATTTTCCTATAAGCTCGGAGAAACCGATATCTGGCTTCACTATAGGGCTTCTTCATCTTTCGAGGGTTTTACGTGCCAAAACCAGTTCTGATTATGAGGCACGCCGTAGTGGAAGGCTCCGGATTAAGTTTGACAACCTGGTGTTCTTTACCGTGCACTACAACGCAAGCACACGGGCGTTTTTGCATTTCGCCTCCATCGAATCGAAATGCGGCCGCCGCGGCAGGGATTGGATCCCGGGATCTCGTGCTCAGCAGCGCAACACCTGAGCTGCAGCGCACCACGGCGGGCTAGAGGTGTTGCTCTAGCCGTATAAAACGCGGGTTTATCGTGAGCAGAAACGGTGCATTTCGGTAAATCAGGAAGGCTACTATCATCATCATCATCATCATCATCATCATTGACAGAAGCTGACCACCCCCCTCAGAAAAAACCTGGATCCGCCCCTGCCTGTGCCAACATCTGTACGTCACCGTTCCCGTAGGCTGCCGGTCGTATTCGCAACGTAGATGGGTGGGTTTTTACGTGTTGGCATGCTGAAACATTTCTTAATTCCTGAGATGTACTCTTTATCTCTGCGTCAAACCCGAAACAAGAGACGGTACATTCGGTACAGCAGCATAAACAGCCGCCTCGCTCAGTTATATACCAACGGTGTCAGCGATGGCATCCGCGTTTTTGCAGGAGAACAACACGGCCTTTAAATGAGCGCTTATGCGAGCACAGTTTGCTCTAATAATGTTTTATCACACGCGCAAACTAACTATCGCGAAGTTAAAGAAAAGCGAGAATCAGTAATAAATTAACAGCCCAATATTTGTAACTGGATCACAGCCGCTATTGTTTAAGTGGCTCAGCCGCTCATACTGACTCGTCTCACGATGGAACAACGCGGCTCATATGAGCAGATATGTGTGTTTTATTCTACGTTTCGACATTCTTTCATATCAGCGCCTTTTCATATATGCACCTTTCCCCCATTTTTTTAGGCTAACAACGATCTGTGGCTGTAGATGCCGATGTAAACAAGTGCATCGCTTTGCTAAATCCGACGCGGAAGGCTGCGCACTCGAAAACATCTTATTTATGCGAAATGTCTAAAGAATGTGTAAAAAGAATTACAAAAAAGCGAGGTGCAAGTGCAGGAGTTAGCGCCAACAAACTCCAAAGCAGCCGCTACGGTAGAGGGAACTCAGCGTGCCTTTATCGGCCGCACTGTAAACAAAACAGTACACTCAGGCCTGCTCATGGCTGCCAGGAACGACATGCTGCCCCCCCAGAAGCCATTAATAATTATTCGCAATCCACGAAACGCACAACCGATGCGTACTTAACACGGGCGCAGGTTCACAAATCAACCGGCGAAAGCCCCAGCCCCCTACCAAAACGTTTCCAGCGGCGCGCGGCAGAGGGCAGCACAGGAAAATGAAAAAGGCGGATTCGGCCTTGCTGGTGCGACGTACTGCATTTTAAGCGCAAAAAAAAAAAAAAAAAAAAAAAAAAAGCAGGGGCTGGCATTTGTGTTGTACCCTCCCCTCCGTCTGTCCGTTTCCATGCGCTTGCCTCACATTATTCCGCGTACAGCACAGCATGATGTCGCATCGCATTGCGCACTTATGACACGTAGCGGGTACGTTGGACACTTTTGCGTGTCTATGATATAACGTCGGAGAGAGAGAGAGAGAGAAAGGAAGAAACGGATGGGAGGTTAACCAGAAAAAAGCCCCTTTCCTACCCTGCACCAGAGGAAAGGGAAAATCGCTCTATGGAGATAGGAAGGGAGAAAGGTGAGTATGGAAACAGAAATAGGAGCACAAAATTGATGGAACACACGTCCCTATCCCAGCCGATATCTTTGCATGCCAGTAGACAACTGGAAACCGAACTACAGCGCTCTCTTTGGGTTTAGCGCACGTGCGGTCATACAGTGTACTAGTAGGCTCCGCACAAAAAGAGCGACTCAGAATGTCGTTTGACGGGAGTGCATTTACTTTTGTTGTTGTCCAGTCTTTCCGACTCCTGTCTTTCCTGTTCCTGCATGTCTTTCTCTTGTAAGCGTGCTCACGTAAATGTCAGTTATGCAATGATAATTGGAATGTCATCTCGAGCGACCGCGTGTTTTTTTTTTTTTTTCGAACTGCTCGTTTTAAAACATCGACGTGACACGTCATTAGCACCTTGATATCTCCCGTGTACTTCCAACACCGAAAATCGATGGTTCGCAAATAGAGGCACAAATAGCGGATGCACGCGAGCACACAATGGCACTCATACCCTGCTTCGCGCCCACACAAATACATCAAACACATCACTATTTCGGGGACTCAACACTGACACGCGCACTACAACACAAACGCATTCTGCGAATATTTGTACTTCGACACTGCAGCAGGTAACGCAGTGCAAGCTGTGAAGTGAATAAGTTTTTTGCTAAAATCAGAAAGTCGGATCAGGACATATCACTGCAGCTTGGTATTCACGCTCTCAATTATTTCACGCACTGCACCGTAAAATAAAAAAGGAGAAAAAGAAAACGAAAGACATATAATCGGCGGACTCTGCAGTTATGAACTTTATTTATTTATTTATTTATTTATTTATTTATTTATTTATTTATTTATTTATTTATTTATTTATTTATTTATTTATTTATTTATTTATTTATTTATTTATTTATTTATTTATTTATTTATTTATTTATTTATTTATTTATTTCAGGAGTACTGACAACCTCTCACATGGGGCCTTAGGCAGGAGTGGGTCATACCACAAAAACAAATTTGAAAACAAAGAGAAACAATTCTAGAAGCGCAACAGGAAGATTTGCCATAGCAAGTCAACAAAGCAGGTACTAGGGAGAACATCATTCATCCACAAGTACATTAAACTGAAGCACTAGAAACTCGAACACTAGAAATTATATAATTCAATAGCTTTAATCGTTCACGCACAAAAGCAGGGCAGAATAACGGAAACAGACATCTCTTGAAAAACATTTCTGCAACGAGTGACATACCATAATCAGCGCAAGATAAACTTGCAAAACATTACGCATTGCGAACACCGAAAGATGCACATGACGCCAAGCAATTATTTTTAGCACACTGAAAAAAGTACTAGAGAATAAAACGTAAATAGAAGCGTAGTGCGCGCGCATGCGTTAAGCGAGGCCGGAAAGGGGAAGGAAGGGGGGGGGGGGGGGGGGGGGGGTATGTACGACGAAGTAAGCTCAAGTGGATTGTTGACGCAGCTTTGCCATGAACGACTCAACAGTAGTGCAGTTTACTATATCAGCAGAAAGAGCATTCCATTCAGTAACGGTGCACGGAAAAAAGGAATTTTTAAAAGCTCGTGTCTTGCAAGAATTCTCCCTCAGTTTCCTTGGGTGCTCGGATCGCGTGGATCGACGATTAAATGATTCTATGTACCTGTCCTTATTTATGCGCAGCTTGTCATGATAAAGTGAAAACATGTATTTTAAGCGATCATGCTGTCTTCTTGTCTGCAATGTATCCATGTTAGCGTTATTTAGAAGAGCGGTGGGGGAGGTAAAGGAACTGTAGCTATTGTAAACAAATCTAATTGCTTTCCTTTGAATCATTTCAAGCTTTTTAATGTTTTCTTGGCTATGCGGATCCCAAACCACGGAAGAGTACTCGAGGATTGGGCGGATGTAAGTTTTGTACGCAATTAGTTTTAATTTTGGGGTGGGTTTGCGCAGGGACCTTCTCAGAAATCCTAATTTCTGCATAGATTTCCTTTCGATGTAAGCAACATGCTCGTTCCACCTAAAATCAGCGCTAAGTATAACGCCCAAATACTTGTAAGTATTAACGAAAGATAGTTTTTGGCCATTGATAGAATAATCGTATCTTAAGGGAAACCGTTTACGCGTCACGCTCATAGCCACCGTCTTCTTTTCGTTGACCTTCATTTGCCAGACTTCACACCAAGAAGATATTTTGATTAAAGCTGTGTTTAAGAGAGCCTGGTCGCGTGGACTGCATATTTCCTGATAAAGGATGCAGTCATATGCAAATAACTTATAGCTACTACTTACAGATAGAGCTAACTAATAGTAACCGGAATATCAAGGGTGATGTCATTTATGAATATTAAGAAGAACAGTGGCCCAAGCACTGAACCTTGAGGGATTCCCGACTTCACTGGTCGTGAATCGGAGGACACGTTGTCGATAGTGACAGTTTGATTCCGATACGAGAGGTAGGCCTGGATCCATGAAATTAAGGTATCATTTTTCAGTATAGGTTTGGGTTTTGCCAGAAATTTGGAATGGGACACGCGATCAAACGCTTTTTCAAAGTCTAGGAATATCATGTCAATTTGACCTTGTTTATATAGAATAGCTGCAATATCGTGAACAGTTTCCAGTAGTTGTGTGATAGTTGAGAGTCCTTTACGAAAGCCGTGTTGTCGGTCATTGATTAGATTATGTTCTTAGAGAAAAAGTAACATTTGCTTGAATATGATGTGTTCTAAAACTTTTGCGCATGAGCACACCAGGGAAATCGGTCTGTAGGAATTAATGAGGGTAGTATTTGATGTTTTAGGTAGAGGAATAATTTTTGCAAATTTCCAATCGCTGGGAAGCTCGTGCTGAAAAAATGGTCTCTGAAAAATAATGCAGAAGAACTTAAAGCACCATTCAGCATACCTCACAAGAAATGCGTTAGGTATGCCATCTATACCAGGCGACTTTTTTGGATCGATATTAAGTAACAGCGAAAAGATTCCTTCCCCAGATATCACTTATTGGTGGAATATCATGAGCTATTTGGGGGCATGGCCTTCTACCATCATCATCGGTAAACACTGAACAAAAGAATGCATTAAATGATTCCGCAATTACTTCTTTGTTCCTAACAATTGGACCATTTATACACATACTAAGGAAGCACTTCTTTCTAGGAGAAAAGTGCCGCCAGAATTTCGCTGGGGACGAAAGTAAGAAGTTCTCTAAAGTAACGTTATAATAATAATATTTTGCTTTTTTTATACTTTCAACTCTTTGCGCACGACACTGAGTTTATGCATGCACGACGGGGAGGGATTCCGATGACGTTGTTTTCTTAACTTTTTCGCTTTTCTTCCCAAGCGAACCATTGGCATAGCAATCCACGGGCGAACATTTCTTATTATCTTTACTTTTGTTGGTACGAAGTCCTGAACACATCGCAGTACAAGGTTCTTGAAAGAACACCAAAGGGCGTCAACAGTACAAGTGCTAGACTCAGAAAACGTGGTATATCGAGAAAAATGTAAGTCAAGTGTGTCTAGTATTTCTACGTCATCGGCACGCGAGAAAACCGAGGCCACTCGCTCTTCCCGCTTTGTTTTGGTCACTTCGTTCAGTTTAACGCCCATGCACACCAATTTGTGGTCTGATATTCCATCAACAACATCGATACCCGACACACGACGTAACATGCCACTGTTACCGAAAAACAGATCCAGGGTTGAGGCAGTAATGTTTTGGATGCGGGTGGGTAGCTTAACCAGTTTGGTTAAATCATGATAAAGGATTATATCAACTAAGCGTTTAGCTGCATTTGTAGACGGTATAGGGAAATCTGTATCCCATGTGACTGAAGGGACATTGAAGTCACCGCGAAGTATTATGTTGCTGGAGTAGCCACGGATGGCGCAAAGAAATTCATTAAGCTTATCAAAGAATGTTTCGTCTGTGCCGGGGGGGGGGCGGTAAAAACCGCCGACTACGAACTTCCAACCTCCTGAGTCTACCCTCACGATAACACATTCGAGATCTGGTATATCGGCCAATCTTTCAACTTTTAAGGTTTCCTTAAAAAATATTGCTACTCCGCCGCCTCGAGATCTCCTGTCCTTGCGGTAGACCCGGTATCCCTGGGGCGTGATTTCGTCGTCGCCAATCTCTGTGTGAAGCCAGGTGTCAGTAATTATCAATAGATGAGGCTGATAAGTTAATATGACACTGTCTAAGTCATCGCTTTTTGCTAGAATGCTGCGAGCATTAATATTTAAGCATCGGAAGTGCTTGCCATTGTTATCGTTTCATTTATTAGGAATTCCTCTATAGCTGGTGTGTGCGCACCGGCCATTTCACGCTGAACTTCATCTAATGTTAGTAATCGATTGTCAATCTTAATTTTATCATGTGCGAGCTTTACCTTTGTACCACATTTCCTAATTTCTGAGGCACTGTTCCAGAGTAGTTTCCTCACGTGCCTAGTCGTTGCAGAAAAATCCTCGGATATAGAGATTCCCTTCCCTTTCAATTTGTAGCAATATTTTAGGACGTTAACTTTTTCCCTATGATAATAGAACTTCACGATCACTGGTCGCCCTTTACCGTGCTGCCTTCGCCCTAGCCTATGAATCCGTTCGACTGAGTTAACATTCACGTCTAGAGTATGCTCGAACACATTATCAACTACGCTATCCATGAGGTCATCAGAGGCGTCATCGTTCTTTTCCGGTATGCCGAGCACAACAAGGTTATTACGCTTACTTCGGTCCTCCAAATCAACGAGCTTACTTTCCAAGTTACGAACGGTCGTTTCAAGACTAGTAAATTTATCGCTGAAGCTTTGAATCGTCACAGAAGTTTCCTCGACAGTTTTAATTGCGACTCAATGTCATCAAGCCTTTTTTGGATATTGTTCTCACCTTCAAGCAACTGTGATAACAATTCGGAAGTCGAGGGCCCTGGGTTGGGCTCAACGTCCCCATATAGCATCAGCAAAGACAGGAACACTTGTTGAATGGTACAATACAGGGTAAACAGACTACGTGGGCACGTCAGCTAAACTAAGTAAGGATTGCTATACTTAACAGATGATACTTTGTTACTAACCTGCACGTAAAAAGAAACGGCTTGAACATGGTGCCACAGGAGGACCAGCCGACGTGCCCACTGAAAGATTCCGGGGATGGCAGGCGTCTTATATCCACTTGAGATGACGTTGATGGCGCTGGAAGCACCGTTGCCCATCCTTCGTCGATAAAAGATGGCGCATGCCTGTAGACGCCAGTAGACTCACGCGCTATGGTGACAATATCGGTCGTAGCTTGATGTGTGTTGGCCATTTCTGTCGCACCAAGCAGGGAAATCTGCACGTAAAAAAGAAACGGCTTGAACATGGTGCTGCAGGAGGACCAGCCGACGTGCCCACTCCTCAACTAATGGCGGCGCTAAGCAGCTCCAATGTTATAGGCAACCTTGTATTACCTACCAAACCGTTATACGATTGCACAAATGTTCACAGAAGTACTGTTCTCGATTAGTCGTCGCTTGAACGCATCTGCGCACTTCACATCCACTGTCGTCACAGTGTGATTCGGCAAGTGGGAATATTTCTTCACGCACACTGGCGTTTATCGGTGACGTGGTGAAAGTTCTACGGCTCGTCAAATGAATGAGTGAAGAACCACACTTAAAAACCTACATCTCGACAACGCAAAATACATTATTATTACGACTTGGACGGAGGTACACTATATGTGTGTACGTTTCCAGTGCGAGGAAGGTAGGGGGCCCTCGCATCGAGGCGCATTATAACGCAGCTTGTTAAATCTCGGAGGCCATTGAACAGGTGGTGTGATAAACTTGACGTCTATGACGCGTTTCCGGCTCCCAGAGCCGCTTCCGCCGCATGCAGCCAGCAAAAGCATGGCCTTCAAGATCTGTATTTGTTATCCAGAGGACGCCGTCACAGGGACGCGGATTCAGAATCCACTTATCCTATTGGCTTATACTCATCGGCAAGCTCCCCTTGATGTCGGTTTTGAATCCGGCTCGCGAACGTGGCTCTCTGATTTTAGGCTGTGCTTAAAATCAGAGGTCTTGGGGGTTGCATGATAACCGAAGGTTGGTGGGCCAATTGACATTGGGGGCCCATGGTAAAACAAAAAATTAGGAAGCGCTGAGTGACATGGGTTGGGCCTCATTTGAAGTCAGAGAAGCGAAGAGCAAAATTAGTTTTGAAGGAAGACTAAGAAAATAGATTAAAGAAAACGGAACGCTTAAAGTGCGCCAGTATATGTTCCCCAAGAGCGTAGGGGCAGAATGGAGGTAGAGGTCGAGAAAGTGGCATCCAAGTACAAGGTAATTGAAAGTGTGAATAGCCAACCTCGAGTCATCAAAAAAGAAAATGAAAGAAACAGAAACGGTCAATTGGATGCAAAGGATGGAAACAAAAAAGACCATGGGCATTTACAAGTACGGCAAGAATAAAATCGGGAGGAAACATTTTTTTCGATAACACTAAGGGCAGTAAACCCGAGCAGGCTGTCTGTGGACAAAAACGTACTAGAGCAAATATTCGCGACAGGATCAGGCATGTGTCTGCTGCAAAAAAAAAAAGGAAGTCCGGAAACAACTCAGCACATTGTAATGGAATGCCGACATATTCACCCAGCAAGACCTGTAGGGAACGTACGCCTTCCAGGAGCGTTAGGATTTAAATCGGATTATATGCAAGAGACGTTTAGAGTATTGGTGGAAAGCAAGTACAGATAACAACATTGATAATAACCAGGGAAAACAAGGTTGTTATAACCGGATTCGAGGCAGGCATAGGCAATTATACAATATAGAGATAGAGTTTTTATTGAAGAGAGAAATATCAAGGAGAGATGGGCAAAATGCTAGGCTGCTATACATGTATATAATAGCTGATTAGCTCAAGCAAGCTAGGTGACTGTAGGGTATGCCAATAGAAATCGTCATCGAGGCGATGATATTTCGATAAGGTCTCGGAAGCTATATAGTTAGATAGTATTCTTCTGCACGCTACACCGAGGACACTTGTGGGTCTAAACCACAAGCGCCGCAACATCACGTAAGCAGATGCGTAATGTTTTCTGGTGCTGCCTGTAATGTGAGCCGTCAGGAACATCTTGTAGGCTAGGAAAGTGAGGCTATAACAAAAGAGAAAGAGAAACAAGGAAATGAAGGGAGGTTAACCAGGCTGATGTCCGGTTTGCTACCCTGCACGGGGAAGATGAGATGAGGGATTAAAAGAAGAAAGGACAAGGCGAAGAGCGATGTAGTTCACTTGCACCGTAATATGAAAAAAAAAATGTGATAAGAACACTCACGGTTACAACGATCTGCTGGGTGGTTGTAGGGTGGTCATATTACAGCCATGGAGTTCTTGGTTCTGAATGACAAAAATGTTTGTCTTGTATTATGTTCGTTGCCGAAGTGTTCTAACGTGATTAACGACAGCCAGATTCCAAGTACATAACTGCTCAGTGCAGTAACACTCCCTCCCACTGGACATTTTCTGTATACGACGTTCGCTACGAACATCACCCGACAAACGATTAAAAAAAAAAAACAGAGTTCCTTGGAACGTCTTCAAGCAGGAGACTGTAACGTCGTCAGGTTTGTGCGCGTGGCTGTATCCTAGTAAGGAGCTCTAGACGAATGCTTAGACGAAGGAGGGGAAGTAAGGAGCTCTAGACGAAGCACAGGGCCCTACCGCCGACGCGGAGCTACACGACCATTCGTAACGCGTTGCCAGCGGCACATATCACCTCTGCGTTGTTGCCAGAGTGAGACCAACCCGCAAACGCGAAGACGCACAACGCGAGCATAATTGTGGCACGCGAGGAAGCTCACAAAGACAGCTTTAACAGCATGACTAATCGGTAACGCGCTGTCTCGTGCAGTAAGGCGGAATTTTTTGGGTATTTATTGCTCTCGTAGCAGCCGGGAAAAACGCATTAAATCCGTTGCATCATTTATCTGGCGGAGCGAGCGTGAACTTCCAGTTTTCTTCAAGCTGACTTCCTGTTCAGGTACCCTGCATTGAGCTACATATTTTATATATGCCTACTGTAATATACCGATGAAAATTTCATCACGATGATGCTTTGCCAAGCGGTTGCATCTCACGGGCTGCGCTTTAATGTTACAAAATGTAACTGCCGCCATTGCACTCGATTAAATAAAAAAGTATGTCACGCTTTAAACTATGCGCCGAGGCCTTCTAGCAAGCCAACAACGGTGCTGTGCTTAATTCTACGGCGTTCTGCAGTGGCGCCCATGTATTATATTAGGAACCCTCATTCGAGCAGTGGTGTATACTATGATGTAGATGAACACCTAGTTCCATTGCAGTAGTGACAACGATTGTATACTTGGCACAGTCGACGGTCGTCCAATCGAATGTCACGGCTCAAATCCATCCGCTATTTATTCGCCCATCGTGGATTATAGCGGATTAGTCGCGGGTGCTCGCGTCTCGAAAACGAAGGACAGAGCAGCTTCATCTGACCTTTCCGCTCCAAGGTTCTTTTCACCAACACAGAGATTAAGCCCTGTGATAACAAATACGCTTTGGGTACAGCCGACAGCCACAGCTTCCGATTACAAAATGCAGGTCCTCGAAATTGCAGCCTCTGGCCAACGTCGGGCAACCACAGTAACAGAGGCGGCAGCTGCTGAGCGCTTTAAAGAAACAACAAAAGGAGACCTCTAGCTGAGCTGTTGTTTTTGCGCGAAAGAGAAATGTGCTTTCCGTTGAAAACCTTGTACCTGGCGCGCGCTTTTGTCTGCTGTGTCGTGCGGCATGCGCATCCGTCGCATGCTGCCGTGCGCGACAGCAACAGAGGCACGCCGGGGCGACCGTTTCAGTCGACACTGCACTTTTTTCTGAAGGCAACGGCCACGATGCCATGTCGAGGCGGTCTCGTGCTATCTCATTGCCGGCGTCCGGCCGGAAATGGCTGCTGCCCCGCGTCCGTTGTATACGCGCATCCATCGGCCCGTCACGACCGCCGGAGTAAGAGCCCCTGAGCAAGCAACTCTGCCTCATGTCACTTCCGCGTTGTACCGAAACCACCATCGCCGCGCCGTGACCTTACACACTGTACCATGCCTGCGCCGCAGTTCGTCGGTCGTCCTACACAGTCGTGCGCGCCGCTGACAGGAAGCAGCTCGCTAAAGCAAACAGCCGCCGCGCCCGCCGAAGGCAACGCTCCGGTCGCGATAAAAAGGGTGCAGCTTTCGTAGAGATGACAATTGCCGTTTAGCTAGTTGAGGTCCGAGCCGAACGCGAATGTTGCAACAGCGCAAGATCTGAGCGCTTGCAAGTACGGCGTCACAACCGTGAACCGACGTTCCCATCGGCGAGTCGGTGTTATTACAGTAGGGATGCCATAACGCCGCTGCCCGTGTTTCACCATCAAACATTACAGCTTTAGATTAGGGTGCCCGTGTCATGGGTGACGCAAGCCCCTGGGTGTAAAAAAAAAAAGAAAAAGAACGCAAAGGGCCTGCAATGGAATTTGCATCCCACAATGCTTGAGTAACCTGATCTAAAACTTTATATTTACTGTGGGTCTGTTGTGTAATATCACTGCGCAGAGCGTAAAAAAAAGTGTCATATACGCGGTGTTGATTCGTGCTTGGGGCACGCTTGCGAGCTTCTGGGCAATGACTACATTAAACGATGCAGTGGTCAAGGCGGCGGTCAGTCAGTGCGTTTGGGATAGCCGCAGTGTATATAGGCTAGGGTGAGCAAACCGCAGCGCTTGGGATAAGTCGTATCCTGCATAAACTCAGGATGTAGCACGCATTATGTAGGTAAAGGAGCGATCGAACCGGTGCACCCGTTCAATCTTCCCCTTCGTTCACATTGTCTTGTGTTACTCCTTTAACATAGGCGACAACGAACTGTCCCAATGTGCGGGAACTATACTTCGTCTACCCAGCCTTTCAGTGCTTTACTCCACTTGTGCTTATGCAGTGCTGCACGCTTTTAGTTGAGGTACGGCGTATAGAGGAGGCCCAACGAAGGAGGCCCTGACAGAGCGCTTCGTTTGTCGCCCTCGGCCTCAACCCTCGCTCACCCCCCGGACCTTGGTGAGACACGCGCACGCGGGGGGTGCGTCCGCTGTCTCTCCCTCCCGTCTGTCTCTATCCTGTTCCCTTTGTCGTCGGCCGTTCGCCAAGGAGGACGTGTTTGCGTGGCCCGCCCACCCCTCGTCGAGAATTCATTGTGCTTTCGTCGCGTTCCCGATTCGGCGGCAGCCATGTTGTTCCCTCTCTAGACAGCACGTAGCTGATCTGTTATTGTTGTGCACGCGAGGTCGGCCACCATCTTATTAGGGCTTGTGTCCAGTCCATCCGACGTTTTCGGCTTCTCCGCAAGCGAATAAACGTACTACGTTCACGTGGCAACGTAAACTTGTAACAAACCCGCCGTGGTTGCTTTAGTGGCTGTGGTGTTGGGCTGCTAAGCAAGAGGTCGCGGGATCAAGTCCCGGCCACGGAAGCCGCATTTCGATGGGGGCGAAATGCGAAAACACCCGGGTACTTAAATTTAGGTGCACGTTAAAGAACCCCGGGTGGTCCAAATTATTCCGGAGTCCCTCACAACGGCGTGCATCATAATCAGATCGTTATTTCGGCACGTAAAACCCCATAATTTAATTAATTTATACATGTAGCAACTAAAGCACGCGAAAATGTCTGTCATTTTGAAAGTAAACATGCCCCAAACGAAATGGCTTATATACAGCATCTTCTTCAGTCCTTAGTTTCTTCATTTTATTGAATGCGTGTTCTTTAGTTCTTTAAACGGCGTTTATAAGCGTGGCCTTGAATCAGAGACATTGTGCAGTCTTAAATATGTCAGTGCTACTCCCGATTGGCGATCGACACGGTGATCGTCACATTATCACAGCATTAACATAATCGTCACCACCACAAGCATTGCAACCACCGCCAGCCTACTGAATGTCCACTGCAGGACTAAAGCTCCTCCCAGCGATCTCCAATTACCCCTCTCTCGCATCGGCTGCCTCCATCGTATACCTGCACATTTCCGAAGTCCATCACACCACCTGGAACTCGTTCCATATAATTCAAATAGACGGCCCTACACAATAAATAACCTTCCCAACTCCATTTCTTCATGCTAATCTCAACCAGAATGTCTGCTAACCCTGTCTGCTCTATAACCAACACTCGATCATGTCGGCAGGTGTGCATGCTGCCGAAGCGTTTGACGTTTCTTAAGGGCGCGTGTGTGCGTGTGTGTTTATACAATGTCCTCTATACCGTACCGAACCCATTTGACCGCATGGTACGGGTTGACCGCCCCGGCAGGTTTGAATTGGATAAAAGTCGTTAAATTTACGTCGCGAACCCTCTTAGTAAAACTTGCTGTCGTTCTTTCATGTTTATTCCCAACGTACGCAGCTGTGCCAATGCGTACCCCGACGGCGTTCTTTACCTATAAAAGAAAGAGAACGACTAAGAATAATAATTCTTCTTCGTATTATTATTATTATTATTATTATTATTATTATTATTATTATTATTATTATTATTATTATTATTATTATTATTATTATGTATGCGTTCGCCAGCACTCAAACCGAAGGATTGTTTCTGGGCACGTTAGTTGATGATTGATTGATTGATTGATTGATTGATTGATTGATTGATTGATTGATTGATTGATTGATTGTGGTCGCTGTTTTATAAACCTAACATCACAATCGGCTGGTATATCTGCTCTAACGAAGAGTTTTAGCGTAAAAGCTTTTCAGTGAACATAGGCCCAGATACTTTGTTTTGTAGCAAATGTCAGCAGACTACAAGTAAGCAAATATAAGGAGCAGCGTGAAATAAGAGCATGTCGCTAATATCCCGCATGGATTTCTCAAAGTGATATTTAGTTTATGTTCTTGTCTTCACAGAAACCAATGAAGTGAACAGAGGTTTATGTGAAGATCATTCTGAACGTGTATGATGATCGCAGCTGGCTGCTGCGGCACCCACAACACCGAGGGATAATGCAAGTTGCTAAGTAATTACGGCATATAGGCTGTTACTATACGCACTCTTTATATTTACAGGGGCATAGAAAAGTTCTACTATTCGCTGCAAAGCTCCATCAGTTACTAAAGTGATAATTGAAATTATGTTGTCTTTCTACTGATTTGTGGCTGCTTTCACTCGGCTATCTGTTGACAGGCAACATAAGCATGATTTTTGCAAGGGTATCTCCATTCATCTTCTTTTCCTGTCGATGTTGTTGCAATATTTACCGTACACTATACCGTTAGACGAGCGTGGACAAGCATTGAGCAGCTTACAGTGTCACGGGTAAGTGCTACGTGTGCACATACGGCGCAGAGGCATCAGCTGGAAGAGTTCTGAAAAGCAGCGTTATATTCCGTCCTCCCTATTTACATTGGTAAATAAATATATTTGCCGGCGTGATCGTTTTCTAGTTCAAAGCATTCGGAACGCAAAACAGGTGAAGCAGCAGGGGCCGATGCGATCGTCAAACTGCTCAAGCAGATTTTGTTCTTCGGCCCTCGCTGTGTAATCTATGGGAAAATAAATCAACTTCAAAGTTTCGAACTCAGTTGCGGTGCAACATACTTACTCTTTCAGGCTTAAAAAAAACGTGATGTTTCTTGCAAACGTGGTCGTTACAGTCAATATACTAATTCGCATGGTACTCTCCGAATTTCCAATAACATGAACACACTTTTACTTGAAGGTCAATGTTGCTTGTGACTGGCGCTTTTACAGATTTCGTAGGAGAGTTAAAGAGAAGCCACAGCGTTTTCAGTAATACCCTTGGGGTGCAAGGGGAAGGCAGATGTCATCGAAGTACACAATATTAACCTTAGGTGTTCCTTTCTCGAGGCATCTGTAAATGCGGCTTCAGAAGGCTCGTAACTGTATATATATATATATATATATATATATATATATATATCAGTTCTCGCTAAGAATGCAACGCACCCCGTTTATGATACTGACGTCCTTGAATCTGCCGACCCATAGACCGGGTGCGGCAACTCGTGTGCCGTCGTTACTAAACATGTGCGGTCTTTGTTGAAAGTTTCGAAGCCACTCAGTGGTCGGTTCCCATGACTGGTGTAGAGCGGTCATCCTCCTTACGCCACCCATCCGCAACGAACAAAAACTAAAAGCAGAGAGAATAACCAAATACCATACACAGACACACGTATACGCAGTTTCCGAAACAAGTTAATGTGGGTTATTTCCTGCGAAGTATGAAATGTTTGAACCACTTGGGGGGCCAGTTATCCAAGTATTTCACCCAAGCGAAAACAAAAAGAAAGAATAAGTAAGAACGCTATTAAATCAAGACGAGTCTGCCCAAACGCAAGCGCTGTTATGTTCACAGATTGGCAGTTCCACAAGTGTGCAACCACCTCCCCGACAGAAGAAGGGAAAGCTGAGTCAGTTGGTTTGTTTATTGTGAACGAACAGCACAATGAAGACGAACCACACGACTAAGAGCAATAAGATGTCTAAGCGCAATATGCTCGTAAACACAGGATCCGAAATACACAAAATGCGTAACATCAGTGCACAAAAAACATTGACGAAATGACGTTATTGTAGATCATTAGTAAGGTAATATTACAGGACACCCGAAGCGCAGCCTTTCGGCAGGTCCGCTGACGTACACAGCAGATTCTTTTCCCGAATACTGCACATATCATTATCTTGCTGTTTCAAGAGCACAGCCATTACAATAGGGTTCCGCGGCCGTCCGGCGCTAAAATCTAGCGTCAATAAATTAAGAATATTTTTAAATGTATGTCGCGTGCAGCCACGCCGACATTCACACTTTGCAATGCTACACCCGCTTATAGAAACAATAGATACGAACGGAAACGTAGCACAATTCTTGAGGCGAAAGATCCTAATGTGGCGTGACAGGTGTACAAACAAACGCTATAAAGGCGTTGTGATTCCTGTCGTGCTTTACTGTTGGCAAACGTATTCTCATTCGTGTACGCCTGTTGCTCGGCGACGTTCGGCTTTCGAAACAGACAAGTGGGAAGGTCAGGCCTAGAGACCTTCAAATCTTTATTTTGTATATGAATGAGTGAATAAACGTTTATCGAATGGAGGCGGACACTTCCGTCTAAACACAAGGAAAGGGCGGACTGCGAAATTACACAGCACAGTAAGTTCTATGCTGCGGTTTGCACGCACTCCTATATATATATATATATATATATATATATATATATATATATATATATATATATATATATATATATATGTTGTTTTTATAATAAATACGACTCCTGTGACAATAAATGGATGCATGCCTTGACTGTTTCGCACCTCTGACCTTTCCTAAGAACATTAGCATCTCTGCAAGCGATGGCAGGGAGGCAAAGTGAGATCGCTTAATATTACCCCTGTTTATTTAGCAAGAGTTGCTATTTTCCAACATTTCTGTATGCCATCAACTAGTCTTTCTGGTCTTTCATTCTGATTTCTCGTTGCACGGAAACCATTGCGGGAAGATCAAGACGAAGGTGGCCTCATTTAGAACAAGTTTAACGTTGCCTTCTTGTGAATAAGTGCCGCAGACGAGACAGCAAAGCAAAACTACGGCTAATAGAGTCGACAGCATAATGTCAGACGAGCCGTTGATGCCAAAGTGCACGTGGTTGTTGATAAGAATAGCCATCTTTAGTATTTCGACCAGGCTCTCATGCGCGTGTCTGTAAATTGGATGGTTCCCGTCTCAAAAATAGAAGCCGCTGCCCTTTATACTGTGAGCTTCTGTGCGCAGTTCAAGCGCCTTGTATACGAATTCGTTCGCGTCATTATACTGGAGGGTGTGAGTATAGCGGGGGACATCTGCTTATCTCTGGACAACACTACAGTGACAGTACAAGGACTCGCTTGCTCTTATCACCACGCGGGTGATGTATTACACTAAAGAAGCTGCCTCACGGGGCACAGTAGCACTCGAGTCTCGGCTTATATACTGACTTCAGAAAACGTGAACGGCAGACGAAGTCCATTAATAAGCGTCATTTGCATGCGCGTGAGCGACTATGTATACACGGGGGCTGGCCCGCAAGGCACCACTGTGGTACCACATAAAGCCGGCGTACTACGGACGTGCTTCGCGGAGAAGGCTACAAAAAGAGCGAAAGGGGACGCACAACTTCGGGCGTATACAGCTAGGGGTCGGATTTTACGCTTTGAGGCCCAATTTTCTTACCACATATTGGCAGCATCAGTACATTCCGGTATTTTGTTCTTGACGATTACATCTTTTTTTTAAGAGTGTCATGTAAGTTCAAGAGATGCCCAAGTAATGCCGAATCGTAGGAGCCCGCAGTGCGCTCTTAAAGCGATTCGAATCCGAGTTGACAAAAAAAAAAAAAAAAAGCACGTCTCGATGGCATTCCCCCTCCCGCACCCTGCCTTATGCAGGGCGCGGGCGGTGACCCTTCGACTTTTACAAGCTCGTGCGTATCCTAACCTTGCGGTTCTTCAGGCTATATACCCTGAAAGGTATCCCAGTGCGGACTGCCCTGCCTGTGGACTAACGGCAACATTTAACCATGTGTTGTGGGAGTGTGAAGCCATCGGCTCCGCCTTCAGCGAGGATAGGTGGGCTGCGCTTTTGGGCAGCTCCGAACTCAACGACCAAACCCTGGCCGTCCAGAGTGCCCACGATCGGGCCGTCAAGCTCGGCTTGCCGGTCCCTACGTGGGACTAGCCGGGTGGCGCGGGGTGTCCCCTGCGTCTTCTCTGGACCTCAATAAAGTTATTTCACTCACTCACTCACGTCTCGATGGCAATGATTACACAATAGGGCTATGACACAGCCAGGAGCCCTACCAAAGTCATAGGACTGGGCAAATAAGAAAGCGAATGAGCATTGGTGTGTCAATGTGTTTTCCTTCACGCGTTACACTATAGTGTTCGAATACGTAGAAAAGGCAAATAAACGACGAAAACAAATTCACGGTTATGGTCGACCATTTACGCGACAGGTCCTGTTATTGTTGACTATTTGTATTTTCCTAACCGGTACAGCACGCCGTCTCAAAGCGCTATGCACGTACCCAGTACAATGAGTTCATTCACTGCTGGCATCCCTCGAGTTGAGGAGTGCTTCTGAAGTTATAATCATTCCGTGTACCCGAGATATGTATGACAAAAGCGGCTCAAAATTGAAAATGGTACGCAATCTCTTCGAAGAGCTGGAATTGTGTGAACGACTGCAACAGTTCAGCGTGATATTGTTCTATTTGTCACATCCGTTGTGCTCGTCCCCAATGGTGTCGTTTCTCTCTTGCTTTATTTTTCCACCTCATTTTTCCCCTCCCTTGGAGCAGGGTAGTAAACCGGATATTACTATCTGGTTAACCTCCCTGCTGTTTTCTTTATTCCTCGCTTCTCTCCCTACTAGTTTTTTTTTTTTTTTTTGGTTACCTAATTTCTGCTGCAGCATAATGAGCTGTAGCATATTTGATTAGGCGAGTAAATCAGCAAATGAATAATACGTAAGTACGAAATGACACGACACAGCTTCACTGTCTTGACCGCTTGTTGCAGAAGCTCTTGCAGTCAAAGACAGAAAAATCACACTATGCCGTGTACGCAAACACTCCCTTGACTTCCTATGCACACTTAAACACTCGGAAAGATCATGCAAAACCAACGTTTCGAGTGCTCTTGTCACAGAAGATGACCCGATTAGCGCCATATGATTGACATATAATATCAGATAGAAATTACAGGTGCAATAAAGGAACGGTATGAAGAAAGGGTGAGTCCTTTACTATATGTACACGCTCAACATCGTGCTAGGCGCAACACGGTACATTTTGCTCTCATGAGTAACTAGAACAACCTAACTGTACTATTGTAACCTATAAGAGCCATTCTGCATACTGCAGAGATGACGGCGCAATTTGTTTCGAGCCAGATAGCAAAATGCATAAAAATTCAGGTATCGATTTCTTATACTGACACTAAGCGCGAATACAAGCAGATCGCTCGACGGGTCGACGCAGCAATGTCGATCACTATAATATCGGCCATCGTCTCGCTTTCCTGCCTTTCTTTTTAGTCTTCTTCTTCTTTCGTATTACATGCTTTCCTTCGTCCCGCTGCGAGCGATCTCTCTGAGATTAAAAGTTTTTGTCACGCTCCATCGCTGTCCGTCTCTTATGCTGCTTCGGCGGCATCTGAGCAAAAGGTCCACCGTGACAAGACAAAGCACTTTAGCATCGCCCAGGCGCGTCCCTCCACAGCGTCCAAGCAGCGTCATTCCTATACTGCTATCTTTCCACCACCCTTGCACCTCCTATGCTGCCACTCTCTGCGTATTTTTGGCAATATTTTCTTTTTCTCCCTCTCTATAATCTACACTCTACACGGCGCTGCTCTCGCGCTGCCTTCCTGCTTTGTTAAAAAACCCTCCATCAGCACTGCTGCGCGTCGCGCGAACTAACTGCCTCTCTTTAAGCGCTGCCGCCGTGTTTGCAGAGCCCCGAGCCGCGCCGCCCCGTGTTTGCTTCCCGGAGAGGAGCGCACACCCTTGCGGAAACCTCGCAGGTCCTTCAAATTGATCTTGCTTTCGAGGTGCTTGCTTTAGACGTCCTCTTGCACTCGGCCCGCTGCTCCAGATCCTCGCCTACGTTCTTCTTTCGTAATTTTTTTTTTTTGGTTTCACCTAGTCTTTTTGTGGCAATCCTTGATTTATCAATCCAGCTAACGCTCACGGGTTGTTTTATGTCGTTCTTTTCGAACAGGGAGCAGAAAATCACTTACGCGATGCTTAATTTCTTTATTTTTTTTTCTCGCTCACGTGGGTTTACGTTAGTGCGATGGGTAGCTTCTGCGCGTTTCTCTTGTCGTCGTCATCAAGAAAACAAAATAAAACATAAAAAAAGTGCGACGCGCGCGTCCCTTTTAAAGTGAGCAGGAGCAGCGAAGACGATTTCTCATCGATGTTGCCTCGTCCTCGCCCCACCTTTCGTTGTTTATTACCTCGTTCTGGCTCTCTCTCCCCCCTCCCTCCCCCTACTTTTTTCTTTCTTTTTCGTTTTGTGAAGTCTCAGATTATCCGAGTTCCTCCCTGCCTTCCTTACACACAAACACACACACACACACACACACACACCTCCGTCTTTCCGTTCTTGATTCCGTATTTCTTCGCTCTTTTCTCCACTCAGGTGCGCCTCTCGCGCGTGGCGAGGTCCTAAGAGATTAGTTGAAAAGCGCTTGGCCCGTCGTTCCTGGGTTTAACGCGCTTGCTCCTCTATTTACTTCTTCCAACGCTTCCCCCGGTCCGCGCGCGCGCGCGTCTGTTTGCTGTTCTCGCTTCCTTCGTCTGTTTCTTTTCTTCTCGTTCCTTCCTTCACTCACGTACGTCTTCGCTATACGCAGCCGGCCGTCCACGAACGGCGTGAGTCAACACAGAAGAGCCGCACCGGCAGATCACGCCCCCCTATACGCCGCGGACTTCCCTCGACTCTCCGCTCCACATCCGATGCCTCCACGTGTGCCTGCAACCTGCGATGCCGAGACCTGCAGGCTTTTCGAGGCTCCCGCGTATAGTGTTTTTGTTTCGCCATTCTTATCTTGTTTACCCTGCCCTGTATATCTGTGAGCACCGCTCGGGTCTTTTCCGTTTTTACTCTGGTAGGGCTTACCTTTTGCTCGAACGGAGATTCTTTATGCGACCTTCCACAAACATTTCACTCACAGGCGCATTCCTCACGAAAGCCGTGGAGACAGGAGGGGAAGGAAGGCTCTATGCGTGTATACGAGCGTGCGTGCGCGCCTATGTATGTGCGTTTGTGAACGAGGGCTGGAGTAGAGAAGTGAGCAATGGCAAGAAGCAACTGGTTAGGAGACAAAGAAAGAGCGGTAAAACGGAAAAGTGCTCAAAGACGCGCGAAGCGAGCACATGTGTTTGCGCTGCAGTCTTCTTTTCTGCTGCTACTTAGGCGCGAAGGAAAACGTACCGGCGCCACTCGAGGGCCTGAGCGAAAGAAATCCCGATCGGCTGACGAATACAAATATCGTCTAGTTCCGCGTGAGCCCCCCGGCGTCAACTGGCTGCGGCGCTGCTGCCTCGACTTTCGCCAGTTTGCTGAGCGGGCGAGTTTTTCATATCACCTCGACCGTTCGTCGCCCTTTGTTTCTTGTTTTTATCCATTTTGACCCTGTTAAAAAAATCTTTAGGGATGCTTCTTCGTTTCGTATATCTTCTGTAAGTATGCGCTTGTTTGGCTTTTCGATCGTCCCAGATTTTCGCATCACAATCACACATGAAAGAATTTATGTGTCTGTGTGTGTAGGGTACGTGCGCTCGCTTTCTATTTAAATTGAGACGCCGTTTGGTAAAAACTATAGGAACTAAAATTTAAAGCGGGAAAATATTCTAAACAATTAACTCATTAAACTGTGCTAAGCGCAAAGACTGACACAACAGAACAAGGCCATGGGGCAGTGGCTGCTTCTATTTATTATTTTTTTCATGACACGGTCATTAAATATGTAACATGAAAAATACTTATGCGTAAATAAACAATTTAAGAACAATATTTATGAAACTACTTGCTTCACTCGTCGCGATGAAAGCATATAGAAAATGCGTTGTACGTCCATACCGCTCAACACCGGTTATTTATAGCACAAGCTGGTATTGCGTTTGATCAACCTGCCGGTGTGGTTGCCTTTGATCACGTGACACTTTCCTTGTGCGTGCATGTGTTCAGGAAATCTTCTTGCTGTTTCAGTTTTATTTTCTCTGTCCCCTTAACCTGTGTAGGGTAGCCAACCGGACGCACCGCGGTTTCCTGAAGTGGTTGTGGACATATATTATCATGACCTTCGCATTGTTGCAGTTATATATAGCGCATGCGAAAAGATGCGCCTTATCACGACCAGTTTATCTGCAAAGGCGCGACGCAAGTTGCACGGGATGCAAACATGGCGTCCTTGACACCATGTAATTAGCCCCTATAGGGCACCCAAAACATCGTGTACGCAGTACATATTTGCGCCTGAAATACGCATGTAGCTATGAATACGCGCTCGGCAGATATACGGTGATTCTGCGCAGAACGTTCCTGCGCAGATTGACTGTATAGCTGCTGTCGTATTAAGTGAGGCACCACCTGACCAGAGGACTGGTGAGGTGGTGCCCATAAAATAATGAAAATACCTGGCCATGGCTTATTTTAGAAAATGGGGAGGGTCTCTGGGAGTCTTCTTTGGTGGCCTAAGATCTACTGCATTGTGAGCAAGTCTTCCAATCGCCTCGTTTTCGGCTACGCCTACATTCGACGGTAGCCATTGAAACTTTATAATAAATCCGAAGCTTCGCAGTTCTTTGAGTAGGTGATGCGCTTACTCCTCGCTCCACGATTGCAAATGGAAAGCTTTCTTTCTTTCCTCAGCACTCGCAGAGGCGACCACGACGGGTCGTTTATTAGCTTGTATTATTCGTTGTCTGTAGCAAGCGGACGAGAATGAAATTTCTAACGCATCGTGGAGTTGTGAAGGACTGAGACACTGATACAATGCGAAAGCGGGGGGTAGTCCTTGAGAAAAATCTTAATTTCTTTTGTAGCGTCCTTTTTCTCATTCAAGCCTAATGGTAGTCCGTTTTAGGCCAGACAGGCTACTGTGATTCTGCGGCCCACAGCTTTCGTCACTTTTCTCCAAACCCTATATGTTTTAGTTTTCAGTAAAAACACCGACATACACACCCCTGCATTGCCTCTCACTTCCTTCGTTTAGGGAATTATATGTTTAAAAGCCGCGAAGCAATAAGGCTGCTTTGTGATAGTTCCTCTTATTTCATTTGTTAAACAATTCTTCTATGCATGGCCATCTACCTCCATTCCACTTAGTGGCCGTGCAACTTAAAATGGGGCGCTGGCCGTTGTTGGACGGGCGAAGGTACTGCGCGAATGTAGTTTGGTTGCCGATTCGCTAAATTATGTACGCTAGCTGTGTGGCGCCAAATTGGAATCTGAAAGACTGCGTAGAACAGAAACGCATCAAAGATTCAGGGACAAACCAAGGACAGCTGTTCGCTTTAACTTGCGGAAAGTGTCAGTAATGAAATGGCAGAATTGCATAAATGATATATGTAACTACGGAATGCCTGAATGTGCTTCAGATTTGCAGAAAGATGGAAGATTGTTTCCTGCACCTACTCTACAAAACGTGCGAGCACATAAGTTCAAGCACGACTTCGGAAAAAAAAAGTTTAATTAAATAAATTGGAAAGTTGAACGTGCCGAAAATTCAAATTTGATTACGTGGGACGCCGTAGCGGGTTTGTTTTATCATGCTCCTCAGTCGAAGTACACGTATTCGTATTTCGCTCCCACCAAAATGTGGCCGGTGCTGCCTGGAATCAAGCCTGCTTGTTTGGCAACATGGGCAGTCCAGTTTGCGTATATATCACCCAAAATACACAGGCTATAGCCCTCCGTAAAACTGACGCTGCATTCATCGGCTAATGATTCCGTGATTCGTAGCAGAGTCTTGCAGCGAGAAACATTGGCCACATCGACCGACTTCATGCTAAAAGCTCACTCGGCAAGGTCCGGACTTCAAGAAGATGTTTAGCTTGCCTAACGAATGATGACAGCCGTCGCGTTGGCATGCGGAAGAAATTTGAAGTTTCATTACGCTTCTTGTTACCTTCGTGTGCGGCACATCCTTAGTGGTGTTTTCCGGGACGTGGCACCACAGGGAATTCCAGGAAAGTCATGATAGTTTAATGAATTTTGAAGCCTGTAGGGTAGTCATTACACATGGAAGGAGTGATCGCCTTTAGTTAAAGCGGGTAGTGTGTGAACAAGCTTACTATATCTCCGGCGAGACCTGTATAATTTTGAAAGGAACAGGTCTAATAGTGGGAGAGGTGGATGGGTTGGCGCAAGTGGCGTGTGTATCTTCTACTACTCCTCGCTTGGCAAAGAAGATTAAAGAAACGACACTGATAATTAGGGTAGTATATAAACAATGTAGGGTTATTATTATGGGGGCAAAATCACTATGTGATGTATAGTTACGTTCGCACTATGCACAGATGTGTTGTTTTTATGTTGTAGAGGAAGGCAGGTAAGTTGGATAATTGCATCATGAATAAATCATGCGGCGTGAAAGACGGTACGCAAAACGGCTTTAACAAAAGAGCAGGCACTGAACTCACTATGACTAAGGTTTTATGTGACACGGATCATACACAGTCATGCAAACGAAAACAAAAATGAAAAATAGACAGCAGACAAACCTCAACTCGCGCATGCGCAAATACGAGAACACACCAGGGCAGCCCAGCAATGTCGTCTGATACTATTACCATTATATGAAATTCTCTTTGCCGCAGGGTGTATTTGTATTTCGCGCTCCTTTGTTTATGATGCAAGTGTATCAACTCGCCCACTTGTCAATTTTTCTATGGTATAGATTAGAGTCTGTCGAAAAGTATGTTTACAGAATTCATCATCCTAACAGCCGTCCTCGCAGGACCTTTCTGTGACAACGAAAGGCAGCTGTTTAGTTGGTGTGAAACTGGATGGTCTGGTGACGTGTTCCGTTGTACCGCAACCGAAGACCGAACTGTGCTGAACAGAGCAAACGGCACTGAGATCCAAAAACGAATGACATGTGCACTTTCGTTTTCTGCTCGGGTCAAAGCAGTCCGAGCTCTACAACAGAGCGCGCGTGCTTCACGTTAATGGCTTTCGTAGTCGGTCTAAGTCGCCACAAAAGAAGTGCATGGTCCGCGCTTTTTTTTTTTCTTTCGTTTTTTTTCTGCTGTCGAGTTCCGGAATGCACGAGTGCCGCGAGCGTAAATGGTAACGCGTCTAGAATGAACTGTAGTATTTGCAGCTGACGTTGTCGTTCTCGTTTTGCTGCTCTCGGCGAGTGTAGTTCCGATAGAGACATTTCTTTAGTAAACTGAACCTGACAGAAGAAGTGCGAATATATTTATGTTTTTGAAGCTGTGCGATATTGCAAAAGTGGGCCTTCTTTAATACACGTTTGAGGACAACGCTGATCTTTTTATTCGTAAGCTAAATTTTCTGACCGTGTCTTTCATTGCGAGGTACGCTATAGTTTTTATTATTATTTTGTTTACGTAACGAGAGGTTATTTATTATATGGCAACAAATTGACACGGAATGATGCGTTTATATCATTTATTGTCCGTTATTATTTTGAAGATAAACACACTCGCTCAAGAGAACAAAAAAAAATGTCCATGAGGTTTATGACGTCATGAACTGCCGTCCCGAAACGTCATAATCATTCTTTTTCGTTCTCTGTTGCCAGTGTTCGTTTACCTCCAAGAAAATGTATGCCCCTCGCCAGACGACGTTGTGTCGTACACCTTATTGTATGACAGACTTCGTGGCCTGCCTCTAATATAGAGGCTTTTGTCGTGTTGTGATTCCCCGTCATCCCGCTCCCATGTGTAGGGTAGCAAACCGGTTGTGCTGAACTGGTTAACCTCCCTGCCTTTCCTTCTCCACTCTTTCCTTTCCTTGTCGTGTTGTCTTGGCTATGTATGCATGTTATTCGATATAAAATTTCAGTTGGAAGTCAGCGCTTGTCTTTCGTCATTATTGCTGTCCCTTTGTCTATGTATGCGCTGCAAGTCATGTTTGCGCTGAAATACCCACTAGCCCGTACCCAAACCCTGCTCTAATATAGAGAAAGTTGCGTCGATTACACAGACCTTGCAGTACGGCTAGATAGCTAGGGGGTAAGCAACCGCTTGAGAGCTAGTTCCTCCGCAAAGCCTTTCTCTTTCTCTTTTTTTTTCTTTTCTTATTGTTGTTTATTGCCATAGACGAATATTTCAGGTACGTATGTTTTGACGAGACAAACAGGTTTCACTGTGCAATGAATTAGGGCATTTGTCTTTTACTAATAACCCCTTGTTTTGTCACGGATCCTACCCGCCGCGGTAGCTAATTAATAATTGTGAAAATTGGTCTATAACTGACACCATAAACTAAAAAGAGTGTAAGGTCGTGTGTCAGAGACCGATTGTCACCCTTATTCAGTTTTGAGGGTGTACATTATTTAGCGGTGTAGTAGCTATGACGTTGCGCTCCTATGCTCGAGGTCGCTAGTTCGATCCCTACCACGGTGGCCGAATTGCAAAGACGCTCCTAAATTTGGATTGAAGTGCGCGTTAAAGAAGCCCAGGCCGCCAAAATTAATCGAGAGTTCACCGATACGTCGTGTCTCCTAATTATATTGTGGTTTCGGCACGTAGAACCATAGAATCTAATTTAATTATTTTTGTTACGGACGCTTTGCGATAACGGAAAAGTATTATACTGCTACAAAAATACGCCAAGTCATATCTTAATGTAATTCCTTGCCCCTTTGTTGACCGCCGTATGCAGTGGTCGTCCTTAACGGTTATTGTCTCCTCCGCACCGTGGAATCCCATTTTCGCAAATTTGTCCTTTTTTTTTTAACTTGCGGGCAGATTGATTGCATACTTCTTGCCAGCAAGTTTCTCAGCAAAAACAAATAATTTTTGCATGTATGCGCGACGACTGCCGAGACTCAAGAATCCGCAAACAACCACGTTACCTATTGGCTTGTATTAGGGGCCCTTGTATCGTGTCATAAAAAGAAAAAGAAGTAAAGAACGCGACCACTTTTTTTTTTCCTGCTGCTTATTTCTGTCTTTCGCGCCGCAGAAGCCGGGCGACTGAAGAAAAAAAAAATGCGTCCACCACTCATTTTTCTTTTTTTCTT
The DNA here is from genome assembly GCF_013339745.2 of Dermacentor silvarum. NCBI lineage: Eukaryota > Metazoa > Arthropoda > Arachnida > Ixodida > Ixodidae > Dermacentor > Dermacentor silvarum. Next base: position 89,329,328 of record NC_051157.2, read on the forward strand.
TTTTGTATACCAGGTCGACGTGTGCGTGCAGCTCCACTGGGGTTGCGCTAAACATACATTCTCCCGTCGTCGCCACTTTCTTGCAATTCTCGGTATACATCCTAAACAAACGATGCCTGTTTGACAGCGAATTACCGCGCGTCATCAGGTTGTTTACTCTTGTAAGCCACATAGAAGAGAACGGCGAGGGTATGCCCGGAACTCGCGCATTCCTTACTTCGTTTCTCGTCACTCACTCGTTTTCGAACCAAACTGCAGGAATATTTTTGGACGTACGAAGCGGGGCGGCAAGGGTGCGCGCGGAGCGCGCCGTTCCGTGTGTTTGCAAACAACTCTGCTCTTTCTTGAACCATATGCACACAGTCTCTCTATACATCATTATGCAGAGTGGATACACTGGAATTCTTGTCCCGCGTCGACCGCAGCACACTCACCTGCTCACGCGATCGCGCACGCACATACGCACACACATGCTTATACACATGCACATGCACACGCACGCACATAAACATGCATGACGCACACAGAGAGTGTAACTAGGTGCTTCATCACGTACACGTGTCGATAGTTACAGAGAGACACCTTGAATAAATGTCGACGAACAGTGAACAACAGTATTCCTTGTTCGTAAATAGATTCCCTGCACCAACCTCCACGGGGCGTATCAGCTGAGGGCCTCAGGGCTCCAAGCTTTCGCCTCCCATTGAAGCCTTCCCTGTGCTTCTCTCTGTCGGAAGCAAAAAGCTGCAACCGATAAAAAAAAGTTGTTTGACCGAACTAACTATGAACGCTTTCGAACTCGTTTCTCGATATTTAATTGATTTAGTAGTAGCAGCTTCTAAGGCAGCCGTCACGTTTCCTTCCGCTCCGAGGCAGCGCGCTTCCTGATACTCGCTACGCGCGTCTTGCGAAGTTGACTCGAAACAGCAGAAACAAACAAACAAAAAGGAACAGTGCCAACACTTTCTCACTGAATCCCTACGGCATGGCGGAAGCCTATAGCTGCCGGCAGCTAATCAGACGCGGAGCGTTCCGTGAAGGTCGTGTTTGCCTCCGGAACTTCGTGGAGTCGGCTATAGGAAGACGAGAGTCAGGAAGAAGGAGCAATGCGGGTCAACACTGGCACACGCGAGTGTTTTTATTCCGAAAGTGCTGAAGTATATATGCCGTATATATTCGTATAGTAGCTAACCTATATGCCACTCATGATTTTATTATTTACTTGCAACGAATATAAGATCAAATTGGAATAGGTATTGCAAAGGCATCGACACAAAGTTCCGGAAGTGACAAAGCCAGCCTGTTGAGTGAGAAAAAAAGATGTGCCGGTCTAATGTAACAGTTCTATTCGAATGCAATTCCTTTTCGCGTTTTATCAAAGGTGTGAGCGGCGCTCCGCCCACGCGATCACAGGGTTCAAGCGACGGACTGAACGGTGAATGAGAGCAAAGGAAGGAAATCGAGCCAAAGAGATCCTTCCATTATTGCCAAGTCTGACCTATTTATGCAGTGCCTCATAGGGCCATACGTGGCAGTGCACTAGGTTTGGCTTGCTTGCTTGCTTGCGTGCGTGCGTGCTTGATTGTTTTTCGATTTGTACGGCACAAACTTCGACAACATGCATGCGAAATGTGCTGGTCTTCCCATTACACCAGAAAACTGAACTTTCTGTGAGGTTTTAGGGCTAAACAACCAATGTTCAGTTCCGGAGAATTTTCTTAAGTCGTCGAGGTAAATATGCAGGCCGTATGTATACATAGGCCCTGAATCAAGAACGACAAATCCAGCATGTATTCGCAGAGAGGTTCGATCGCTACATCGGTTCATGAGTAGAAGTACCAGTGATTTTTTGATAGCGAATCTATCAGCGAAAGCAGCTCATACAGCCGACAGCAAAAGTGCAAAAGCTTTCGGAACAGTGAGGACGCGAAAAGGTTAGACTTCATCGTAATTTCGCCGCTCTGCAGCATGGAGCACAGGTCGCGAATGAGGTAATGGCAAGAAGTCTCCACCGAACTTATCGATGTGAGGATAGATAATTGGCTGCAATAATTTTTTTCTAGCAATCGGAGCTTCTAAATCTTTCGTGACTTGAAGTACAATGACGAGTTCAAACTAGCGAAAGGGCTTCGTTAATTTGGCCGATGAATAGGCTGTCGCGCCGCTGGCTACCGTGACTCAGCTTGCAATTGGCGGTAGCTTACAGGAAAAATTCAGGATTTCCTGGCTGGCTTCCTCGCCTGAAGCGTGGGAAGCAATACAGCGGGACCCGAGCCTAGATGTTCAACTTCAGGCCATCGGAAGAGCCGAGGATGTGGCTGTAAGGCATCGCCTGGTAGCCACTCCTCCCTAAGACAAATTGACGAAACTAAGTTGTTTCCTCCTCAGGATTAGGTGCAGCGCTATCACAGCAGCGCCGCTCGATCACCGATCCCGTCTTTATTGAGTAACTATCATTAATCTCTGATATCACTCGTTTCATGGTAGCAGAGACGCGATAAGAGCGTTACTGTGGGACATCGTATGCATTCTCTTATCAGTTAACGTCGCGGATGCTCGCTATCATCTGAACGAAGTTTCGTGATGCCGGCTGTTGCCAGTGCGAGCAGCTTTGTGTGTTTCGCAACTGATGTTCGCATTTATGAAGGAGTGGTGGTGGTGGTGATGATGTTGAAGCAGGCGGGATGAGCCCGGCATACATAGCCGGCAATTGTTCCGCCTGACCCTCCTTCGAATTGACATCAGGGGTGTGTCACCAGGTGTCGATGAGCCCCGTGTCTCGCAGGAAGGCTATCAGCAGTACTTTCTTTAGCGTGTAACAAGTGCTTGCCATCACTCAGCCGCTTGGTATCGTAAGTGGCCGGTATCCTTTCTTGCAATTCTTTCTGACGCTCCTGTAGCTTTGTGTATTCGGGCGCTAATTGGCTGACTCAACCAATATATATAGCTTAATGCTGCACGGTATCTCTGAGAGACAAATGCTTCCGTTTCTTTTGCGTTAGGACGCGCTCAGACACGCCAGCTGCGCTCGTATATTGATCTGCGTCCGGCGTGTCCGGCACAAAAGCATTGTGACGCTAGTCACGAACACCTCTGCCGGTGACAAAAAGATAAAAATATAAAGAGTAGGTAGCAAATTGTGAGAAGGTATAATGCGTTTTTGCAGGCATTCTCGTTTGTCTCGCGTCTTTCTCTAGGTTCGCGCGGATGCTCTAGTATAATGTATCAAACGTTTTTTTTTTTTTCGTTTTTTTTTGCCGCTGCTGATACGCTACCCGGGCATCCTTCGTGCACTATCGAATGAAAGGTCATTGGCCGTCTGTACGGCCCTTCCTCGCACGCAGCCATCTGTAGCCGGCGTGGGCGTTGTACAACAATGCCACTGTCACCATCACAATAACAAACCTCGGAAAGACTAAAGAAAGAAAGATACAGGGCAAGGGGTAGTCAAAAGGCCTTCCAGAAAACTGGTCTCGGATTTCAAGTTCGGGGTACTTAAAGAAAAGCAGGAATGTCCTTAAATGTCGCAAATAGTTCTTTTTTTCTTTCATTTCTGGAATTTTTTTAATACACCTGGCTGCCCAATAAAAGCTGGAAAAAGTTCTGTGGCAGCAAGTGTTTGCTTGGCGCAGGTCGCTTTGAAACAAAAATTACTTTTTTGTAGCTCGCGCCCTTCGACTGAAAGCGATGAAAAGACTGCAACCGAGACAACACTCGACTAAACATTGATGGGGAAAAAAAGGTTTTGGGCCTTCTACGCTTAGCCGGCGAGTTGATAGCTGCAACAACATTGTCATGAGACAGACTTCGCTATACCGATTCGCATCGAGGTGACCCTAAGACCAACCACAACGCATGTCTACACCGGTACACTTGCTACATCCTTAAGATGCGTACTTAGTGGCGTCTCACTCGGACTTCCTCATTATATCAGTCTCGATCTGTGTGAAACGCACAGAAATGCGGATTCCGCGTTGAAAACGCGTCATCGTATACGGCTGTTGGTACAGCGCGACCGCGGCGGCGATAATTTTGTTTCAACGGCTGTCGCACGTGTCGAGCGATTTCGCAAATCAGCGAGAATGGCCTACCACACGCAAATAAATTTTCTTGAGAGAGCCTTTCTGTAAAGAATATGAATTCTTCAACGGGAGGTGACCACTTCCATGGACCACGCTTGTCTTGTGCACCCACAGTCCTCTTTCTCATACTTGGCACGCCTTTATCCTTTACCAGTTACGCGGTGACATTCTGGTGAGATCATGCCATTTGTGCCCATGCCGGTATTGAATGCGGCATCTCTAAATTCTGAGACCTGCGCAGAAACTATTGCGTTGCGGAACATTGGAAGAAGCTTGCAGTTAGAGCTGGACACGTCTTTATCTTGGCCACCTTGTCGTCCTTGGCGAAGTTGGCGTTTTTAGTCGTGTTTTGTTACTATGGTGACGGGATGTCGCGCTGTTGTTGAGGAAGCCGAATCGTAACTCAAAGAATAATGAAAAACACTGAGGCAGATATTTTTTCTTCTGTTTATGCCCTCGTTGATCACTGTCGTCATCGAAATTGGCAGTCGACAGTTACGTGACTTCAACGCTTTTACCATAATAACTATAAATTTAACACCACATGGATGACAGGCATTGACAAAGACTGGTCGCATGTCGGAACATCAGCCTATAGTCATCTTATTGGGCACACATACCTCCAGGCACGGATAATATAAATGAGCCACTGTATCTGGCTGAAATATGCTGCTTTTCGTTCTGCTTTTCTTTTTTTTTTTTCGTTTGTATCTTGTAGAAGATGCAAAGCAATTAACCACGCGCTCAGTGTAGGATATTTTCGTGAGGTAGTTCACGCACTTCTGTTAGCAAGCTATTGAGTGCGCATAAAAACACAACAAACTCAAGGACTGCTCTCGTCTTGTCCATGTTTTCGTGCGTCGTTTGTGTCTATACGCGCAGTCAATGTTGCTAACAGAAATCGTTAACCGTTATGCGTAGGACGCGAATGTATAGGGTAAGACTATACGAGAATTTGTTTTTCAAGGGTGCGTGATGTCGCTGGTAACGTTTCGCGTACGAATAATATGACTATGTCAACATAATTCCTTACACGAAGTTCCGTCTAAATCAAAGAGGGTACATCGTCTGAGTGGCATTGAATTTATACCTTGTAGTGATGAATTTATACTGTACTTCTTATGATCTGTAAGAGCTGCGATATGTCTACAGAACTCTGTACTGGTGCGTTTAGTCCTCCGTTCATTATCTCTATATGACTAAGACACAACTGCAGACAGTCGCGCCGTTTACTTTTCCCAATAAAGATACTACTCAATCTCTCGTAAACCCACGCGTACAAGTATCCCATCGGAACAGCAAGAAATCTTCCTTCCTCTCGTTTGAGTGATCCCTCTGTTTACGTATATAGCGAACGTTCTCGTACTTTTTTATTGATAATAATTTAAAGTAGGATGGCGCCTTTTCGGCGCCTGCTACTCATTTCGCAGGAAACACGAAATTGTGAAAGCACAGAAAAGTGCGTGCAGTTGCGAAGTTCCATATCCGAGTAAAAGAAGGCACGGAAGACAGTGCACAAGCACTCACAAACACACATATATGTCGACGTAAGTGAAAGTACACAATGTAGTCCGGCAAAGGGCACAGCAGCTGACAGTTTTGCGGTTGTTTACTGGGACTCATGCATGTGTTTTTTTTTTCTTAGTAACTGCAATGTCGTTTATTCAGCTAGTATAGCATGGACTTTATGTCCATGTTTTTCTCCACGGACAAAGTGCCCGTCACTACTATTGAAACAGACTTCCAGATAAAGGTCATTCGAGATTTATCGTTCAAGTGACTGTGATCACTCACGAAGCGACTGGCTGTACGTGTGCCGTGGCTTAATGCGTTGACGACGAACCTATGCGCGATATTACAGCGTCAGCCGCTAAGAGTGCACGCGGAGGAAGTCTGCACGACCACGCGTTGTGCTATAAAAGAGCGGCGTAGTCCTTTGAATGAAACTAATGAGTCATGACGCGATTACCTTTGTACAGTTTCCTAAAGGTTCAAGCTTAGCATTATATTTCGAAAGTAGGCCATGTTTCCGCTGTTTTTATTATTATTTTCACTATAACCATCAGACTTCGTGGAGCAACCTTTCACGGACGATGATGTGCTTTGTAAACACGTAAACAGGGACAATGCTATTGAAGCAGACTTCAAGATAAAGTTCGACGTCGTAAACAGATTTGAAAGACTCCTCTTATCCGTACTGATTATGGCTGCCAAATGACGCGATACCCATACCCACAGGCCCTGAACTATGTAGCGCGCTCAAATAGTGTGCTATTATATATTTTATCCGAAAATACTATTCACGGCTAGTATTGTATTTTGTATATTGTATGTGACACAGTGTTTTTGCTGCTGTTACATTGTAAACAGGGTGCAATCCTTCGTCAAGACTTGCAATGGCTTTTTGCTTCCATCCCTCAGCATCACTCCTGTAATCGCATTTCTCTTTTAGTGCTTAAAGAAAGTGACTTGACTTGAACTTTACTGTGATCGTTGAGAGACGCGCCCTCCGCCATGCCGTATCATTTGACCTAAGTGGATTGGTAGCGTCGTTGGTGCCTTCATATGGTCGAAGAAATCGCTAAGTACTTCCTGCTATGAGAGCGCTTCTCCACTAAAATGATTGCTTCAAAATCGCAGAGGCTGCATCGTGCAGCCCACAGCCTCGTGCAGCCCAAAAGAAAGACTTTCGATTCAAGCAGTTTTCGTTAATAACACTTAGATGAGTGATGTAGGACGGAAACGAATACGTGCGGAAGCGCATCTCTGGCAAGGGCCTAGTTAGGGCGGCCATCACGGGCAGACGAACGTCATTGTAGTCGATCATCGCAGGGGGCTCAAATGAAGAAATAAAACATGGGGCGCATTCACAAATCACTTCATTCGCGAATGTTATTTGCCATTGGCCAACTTTTTACGTTATTATCATCTCCGATATAACATGTGGCTTGCATCTGCTCTTACGAAGAGTTGCATCGCAAGAAAACTGTTTGTGAACACGGGCCCTAAAGCTTATAGCAGGTAAAATTTATTATTTTCCCCCGTAATTATCTTAACAGTATGTTGGACCTCTCTACTTCCAAGTACCTGGAATCAAAGTTTTTATCGCTTTTAGAGAAACTTAAAAATATGTGAAACGATTGTCATATTTTCTTTCTTTCTTTCGAGTATTCTACGGTTCATTCACTCTCAACCTCATGTACTCCCATCGTACTGCTGTCGCATTTCCGAGTTAATCTACAGGAAATTGATTTATTTTGTTGCTCTTGCTGTTCTTTGCTGTCACCCTCCCTTCTACCTTTCAACCTCACCTTTTGTGACTGGGTTATCGACGAACACTCCGTGAATCCAACGCGAGTTCGTCCACAGAACTGGCGTGCCGGAAATAGAAACTCCGACGACGAGAAATTCGATAGGACGACGAAGTTTCCCACCCAGCCGAGCGTTCCTCCTTTCCTTTTTACCCTTGACTTCCACTCAGCCAACTGCTCCAGGTTCTCTTTCCCTCACGATTCTCGTGGTATACTCGAGATGTGCCTAGCATGGCAGGGCGCGTCCGCCGCTAATTAGAGGCGGCGTGAGCGAGGCTAAGCGAGAAGGGAGGAGGCTGACATACCGGACAGCTTTCCTCTAATTGCGTTCAGCGTTGTTTAAACTATACAAGCGTTGCCGGTTTAGTCAGTTACGATCAAATTTATGTTTGTTCTCTTTACCAGTAAAGCTTGACCGTTCCTCTGCGTCAGCACGCGAACACTGGATGAGCATTACTAGCAAAACGTCATTCGGTGTCCGCATGCCTGCGCTGTAGTACGCTTCTGCGATGGGGTCCGGGGTCTCAAGCACTTCCTAACCAGGTTCCAGTTTTAGTGAACGTCGAGAGCAACTGCACGGGTCTTGTTGATGTCGTCGTTTGATGCTGCGCTGCACGTAAATGGCTAGTGACGCGGAGTGCGGAGCATCTTGCCGCACCAAGAGGAGAGATGTTGCTCCCCCCCCCCCCCCTTCACCCCTCTCTTCCTCTCAACTTTCTCTGTACTTCGCTTTCTTGTAGGCGTCTTGATCAAATTAAGCCCCATTGCGTGGTCGCTAATGAAATCTCAGGTTGTTTGAAACCTGACACCGAGAAACCTGTAGTATAGCGAAGTACATTTTTTAAGTTCTTCTTTCTGGGGTTTTACGTGCACTAAGCAGTTGTGAATATGAGGCACCATTTCATTTAAAACTCAAAGTACATGGGTGAACACAGGAGGCATGTGCTTCCTCAGCAATACCGGGACACGTCCAGATAATTAAAGGGTGGCAAGTTAAATCAACATGATTTGCATACGCACCAAAAGTACCATAAGTTCTATCGCAGATTCTTCCCAGAAAGATGGTAGGAGCTATACGACAGTAAAACATTATCTGAGATAAGAAGGTCACGCACGGAGTCAGGCCTATGGGGAGTGAACAGAAAGACGGTAACCATTATTTCGATAAGTCACTTGTCCAAACAATTCAGTCACCTGCAATAATTTGTCGAGTTTGATGATCATGGAAGATTTAATAGCCCCAAAAAATGATGGTTTAATATTTTTTTAATAATTGTGTGTTTCGCATCGCGAAATATTCACGGAGTTTCAACGGGAGTATTAATTTCTGAGCACAACTCTCGCCGTACGCAAGATAGGCAACGTAAAAGCTATCCCAATCATTGCTTAACGCGAGATGGAGTTTTGAACATTTTTCGAGAACGTTTTCTTCTGATTCGGCCCGTAACACGAAAAACACGTAGAATATGACTTGGGAAGCACATTTTCAAATGAAGCCAGCCGGACTTCTGTATCAATGAACTGAATCTGTTTTATGGTTCGTATTCATTTTGTTACCTAGATCCCCACGATAGTGCGTGGTATATTGGGCAAGTGTGACAAACGAATATATACGATGAAGAGTTATACGGTTGGCAAAAGTTTGTTTAGCTGCTTCGCGTGAGCACCGGTAAATTGAGCACCCTGCTGCAGTAACTGCGACTTCTTTTCTGCAGAGCGCTAGATAACGTGCGATATAAATGGTGCCGTCAATTTTGACTTCCTTTTCCTTCCATATTTCCTTGCTAATTTCAATGTGCCCCAGTGTGTCGTAAGTTCAGTTTCTGCTACGATGACGACTGAATCCAGATAATTAAGGCCACTCTCACTAAAAAATAACTGACAAATGTTGAGACAAACATCAAAGAACCCTCTGCGTCAATGCAATGTGAAGCACTGAATAATTTTTTTTTGTGCCCTTGAATCAATCGGCTTCCTCTCAAAACTCTAGCTGTTATTCGGACTAGGTACATTGTACAAAAAAGCCAGCAGTGAAATAAAGACGACTCGTATATTCAGACAAGTAGGACTTAAAAGTGAATTCTAAATACTAAATTGGGTTTATTTATTTATTTATTTATTTATTTATTTATTTATTTATTTATTTATTCATTCATTCATTCATTCATTCATTCATTCATTCATTCATTCATTCATTCATTCATTCATTCATTCATTCATTCATTTATTTTGCTATCTTCCGCCCTCTTTCTTTTAGGACCTTTCTCAACCCAGTTCCCCTCACTTGCAGAGTAGCAGGTAGGCGAGTAATTCTGTACTGGCAAATGTCCTTGCATTTAAATTAAGACCTCTCTCTCTCGCTCTCTATTGAGACATGCGCGCCCTTAAGCTACAATATATATTATAATATGCGCCAGATGCTTAATATCGTGGGTGTCTATGTAATCAACATTGACTTATACGGGTGTTACTTCGCTGTGTGGCGAATTTCATTTATCTTTAGATGTATGATGAATGGATCTGATTAATGCAGCTCGGTAGTCACTGTGGCGCTCAGCGCTACTCCTTCCTTCTCTTTTATTGCGGTCCAGTGGTCTCAAGGCGCACAACCTTCAAGTGTCACGATGTGGCTTCGATGTGATATATCAATTATTAATATTGGCCTAATGGACTACCGATGCAAATGAATCGAATCTGACTGCACTTGTAATCCCCTCATATTCGCAGCGGCGCGAATACATCACAACTATAAGATCAACCCATCGCTTTCGTTTTGGAAAACAGCATTTCGCTGCACTGCACATGTTTGCCGCTGTCCACAAGTGGCAGGCACAAAACGGCGTTGCATGTAGGCTTCCTAGTGCAATTAAAGAAGCGGCTTGTGAAATCGAAATCGTGCGACATAAAGCTGGACGCATCGTCTTGGCAGCGTGAAACGTGCGTATGGACCAATGATGCGTCGATCGAATGAAAGAGGAAAACGACGGCATTAAAAGATTGTAACACCGTAGAGGCTAATAAAGAAAGAATTCGGCAGAACCCTTCTCATGATGACTGACGATGGTCACGCGTTTAGGATTCAGTCACTGTGGCGACGCAACATATTGCCCCCGTCGAAGCGAGTCACGTGTGAGGCGCACCTGTGCGGCACCGGGACTCCTCTTTCGCGATTCCCTAAGAACACTCAGCGACATCTAGCGCCACCACCACGAAGCCTGCGTGTGGCCTCCGAAATGCGTGGCGCGCCGTATACGTGCGAACGCTGAGAATTGTTCTCTCGCTTTCCGCGCACCCAGTGGCACACTCGGGGACCCAAGTTGGTGAGAGGTGCATTGAAGAGCGGCACACGCCCAGTGCCTTCACGACGCAGCTCGCTAAAGCGTTGGCTTGAAAGACGTTCTTTGAAAAGCGTACTAATTGGTTAATTAATTAGGTTCTTGGGTTTTATGTGCCAAAACCAAACTTGGCAATAGCGTTCGCTGATTTGACCATCAATGCTTTAACGCTACCGCATTTTCGTGATTAAGTTCTTGGGTTTTATGTGCCAAAACCAAACTATGTTTGTGAGGCACGCCGCAGTGGGGGGACTCCGGATTAATTTTGACCACGTAGGGGTGCACCCAGTGCGGCGTACACGGGCGTTTTTTGCATTTCGTGCCCATCGAAGTGCGGCAACCACAGCCGGGATTTAATCCCGCGCCTTCCGGCTTATATAGGAGCGCCACGCCAAGCCACTACGCCACCACGGCGGCTCGCATTCTCATAGGTAGTCGTCAGAGGTGAATTCTGCAACACTTTTGCTCCTCAGGCTGCAACTATCATTTTGTGCTCAAGTCCCTTGCATCACTTCAAAACACGACAACGTCCAGCGTGTGCATGATCCAACATTCACACGTGAATGGCCTCTGATGAGCAAAGTGAACCATTGCTGAACTTTTATTGAGGTCTACGTGAGGTGGTATAATAGTCGCGATTAACAAGGATGTTTGGCCACCCTTTCACACCTCGCGAGGAGGCTTCAAAGTCAGGCCGAAAGCCGCTCCCTCATAGCAGGGCGCGTTATTTCGAATTGCCATACGATGACGTTGCTAAAGAAGGTTGATATGTGCCTGTAGGGGAGGCACTCTATCGTAGCTCTCACAAACGACCGATAATATGACTGAAACGCAGAGGACGCTATAACGTAAAACTATTCCAAACTGCTTTTATTTCATTTATTCAATCAGACCTACATGATTGGTCAAACATTTTTCGGGGTGACCCCACTTCACCTGTATGTCACACGACGTTACGAAAACCGCGAAAACTCCCAACCTACTATGACGTGTACAACAAAAGTAGGTAGGTAGGTAGTAAACTTTATTAGCGTCCTGAAGTAGTCACCCCCCGTTTTCATGGAGGGAGGACCGCGGGCCGCTCCCACGTCGGGACGGGAAGGCCAAGCCTCACCGCCGCATCGTGGGCCTTCAAATAAAAATATTTATTTACAATCTACGCCTCTTTGGCCATGAGTACTCCGCTATTGGTCAAACGTTTTAGGGTGGCTGCTACTTCACCTGTCTGTCACATGACGTCACAAAACCACGATAACTCACCACGTCAAAGTGACGCATACGCATTAAAGATGCATAAGCATTCCGACCAAAACTGAACTGTTTTCGGAATAGCCGGACACTGTCTCGTTACCAGAGGAATGTAAGACGTCTGCCTACCGATTTCTCTGGCACTGGCTGCTCGGAGCTTCTGGGGAGAACGGATTTGTTTGCGTATAATAAAGAATTTTAAGTGTCACTATAATGTTGTAACTATATAACTTCTATAACATTTATATTTATAACTTCTATAACTACCGATGAATCTAAAAGGGCCTTGCAAGACATAACCAGAGGAAAAGCTGCCGGAGACGATGAAATAACAGTCGATTTAATCAAATATGGGGCTGATATCTTGCTTGAAAAGCTTGCGTCCTTTTATGCGCAATACCTCTCGGCCTCAAGCGATCCAGAGAGCTGGAAGAACGCCAACACTATGCTAATCCATAAGACGGGAGGCGTTAAAGCATTCAAGAATTATAGACCCATTAGCTTGCTTTCAGTATTGTATAAAATATTCACCAAGATAATTTCCAATAGAATCAGGGCAACACTTGACTTCAGTCAACCAAGAGAACAGGCTGGCTTCAGGAAGGGATATTTTACGATGGATCATATGCATGTCATAAATCAGGTAATCAAGAAATCTGCGGAGTACAATCGACCTGTCTCTATGGCTTTCATAGATTATGAAAACACATTTGATTCAGTAGAAATGCCAGTAGTCATAGAGGCATTGCGTAATCAAGGAGTACAGGAGGCATACGTGAATATCTTGGCAAATATCTAAAGGATTCCACATGCAACCTTGGTTCTCCACAAGCAAAGTAGCAAGTGACCTATCAAGAAAGAGGTCATGCAAGGAGACACAATCTCTCCAATACTATTCACGGCATGCTTAGAAGTACTCAAGCTCTTAGACTGGGAAGGCTTAGGAGTGAGGATCAACGGCGAATATCCCAGCAACTTTCGGTTTGCAGATGACATTGTCCTATTCAGCAACAATGAGGACGAATTACGACAAATGATTAAGGACCTTAAGCGAGAAAGTGTAAGAGTGGGGTTGAAGATTAATATGCAGAGGACAAAAATAATGTTAAATAGCCTGGAAAGGTAACATGAATTCAGGATCGTCAGGCAGCCTCTAGAGTCTGTAAAAGAGTACGTTTATCTAGGTCAGTTACTCACAGGGGACCCTGACCACGAGAAGGAAATTTACAGAAGAATAAAATTGGGTTGGAGTGCATACGGCAGGCATTACCAAATTCTGACTGAGAGCTTACACTGTCGCTGAAAAGAAAAGTGTACAATCATTGCATTCTACCGGTGCTAACATATGGGGCAGAAACTTGGAGGTTAACAAAGAATTGCGAGAGCAAGTTAAGGACCGCACAAAGAGCGATGGAACGAAAAATGTTAGGCCTAACGTTAAGACAGGAAGAGAGCGATGTGATCGGAGAGCAAACGGGAATAGCTAGCCGATATTCTAGTTGACATTAAGGGGGGGAAATGGAGCTGGGCAGGCCATGTAATGCGTAGGATGGGTAACCGGTGGACCATTAGAGTTACAGAATGGATACCGAGAGAAGGGAAGCGCATTCGAAGACGGCAGAAAACTAGGTGGAGTGATGAAGTTAGGAAATTTGCAGGCGCAAGTTGGAATCAGCTAGCGCAAGACAGGGGTAATTGGAGATCACCTGCAGTGGACATAAAGAGATGATGATGATGATGATGATGATGATGATGATGATGATGATGATGATAATGTTGTCGAGGTCTTTCGGCACGTACACGACATCACTCTGCTAACTCTTCTTTAATGAGGATCCGTTTAGCGACATTTTTAACCTCCCGTTGCACGTCGCTGTGATTTTCGACCAGCCACCGCAAGCTAAGCGAAGGGAAGCGGGCCAAGCCCAGACGCGGGCACCACACTTCTCATCGGGTTGTCCACTTTCACAGCGCTCGCTCAGCGCCACCGAAACCCTCCCCGTTGATGCGGGCTTCTCGCCTCTTATCAACCAATTAGATAAGAAAAACCTGTCAAAGTAGGCAATGCTATTCGCTTTGAAATCAAACAAAGGTGGGCTCCTATATAAACGAGGAGGACGTTTGATTTGGCGAGTCAAAGAGCGCTGGGCGTCACCGCCCCGATGCTTACGTCGGTGGTTACATATATTTGACGTCGTGAGATTGAAATAAAAAGCGATTGGAATAGTTTTAGGTCATAGGGCCCCAGGCCACTTTTGCAACGTGCCCTTTATTCCTTTTTTTGCTGGGACAATGACCTCGGTGGTCAAGTAGCTATAAAATACGAACCAGCCCCTCCCCTCTTCTCTCCCCTAACGTTCTCGGCTGACAATGCATTTCAGTAACAATTACTGGACAAGCTGCAGACAATATATGTGCAAGTACAATTACTTATGATTTTATCATGATGCAGCAGGCCATACCTAGTTAAAATGCGCCAAAGTACAACGATAGCAAAGTTTAGTTACACTGCATAGTGCGCTGTCTCTTGTTCAAATTTCTTCCATACTCGCAATAATGGCTGCAGTAACAACCAAGGCCGCAGCAACAATAACATTTACGAGTCTCGTGAACCAGCCCTCTTCTTTCTTCTCTTTTTTTTAATTATGCTGGCACCTCACTTTAATGCGCACACTGCTTAAAATGCGTCTGCAGTAAGCTCGCTTATTAAATTGGCGCGGAACAGCATTTAGTATGCGGCTAAACGACTGCTGAGGGGGTAGATATTAATTCATCTGAACAGGCAACTTCTGAGCCAAGCCTCTGCTGAAATCCTTCCGACAGTGAACGGAGAGGGAATCTCTTTCGCGAGTTGTCTTTCTAAGCGCAGCGCTTGACGACACCGCACGGACGCCCGTCCGATCTTTCGGCGCGCCGTGAATAACAATTCGGAGTTTGCAGCATCAACGAGTGGATTGGGAGACGTTATGCTTTACGCGTTGGTTCATTCAACGCCGCGCTTGCTTGCAGGCGTTATCGCTAATTCTCCCGACGCGGCTGTGGTTTCAAACGTGGTTATTTATTGCGGATAATCCGAGCAATAGAGTGGTTTAGGAATTGCGTAGTAGCCGCGTTGCCCAATCTCGGGAAGAAGGCTTCATTTTCACTGAAGCCACTCAACCTTGCACAACCTATACGGCTGGAGTGGCGTCGAATTGACTGAGTCTGCGGCATATCATGTAATGGTTCGTGGGTGAGCGCGCGCCGAGTTTCTGCCCGATCAAGACAGCCAGCGATGGGATCTCACACGGTGAACACTTTCACCCACGCATGAACCACTTTCACCCGTGAACTCTTCCTGATTCAGTCAGTTCAACCCCACTTTCTATAAACTATTAACACTTCTTGATAAACTTCCTTTTCTTCACAATTTTGCCCCTGCTTTCGTCAACTTATGTTCTATTATTTCTTTTTCTGTCATGCGGGTGACGTCTCCCAGCTACTCTGTTTCTGGTAAATTCAAAGCAAGCTCGAAGGGAAACAAGAAACACGTTAAAGTAAACATATATGTATGGTATAGAAAGAAAATATTAAGAAAATAAGCTGCGTGCATCTTTAGTATTATGAGTTCATCTATTAAGAGAACTGTGGCGCATTAGGGATAACTATATGAGGTGACATTGTATGTACAGGTTTAATATATGGCTTGATTAGGCAGAAAGGGAGGTGCTCTCACTGACACTGTTTTGTTGGTCAATATGCACTGCTAATATTAGTCGGTTTGCTGGCCCACTGGGGCCTTGCATAAAGCTGGCAACCTGTGCTGGAGCTAGGCGACGCTCTTTTTCGGCTGCCATTGTAACGGATAGACACGGACATCCACTAGTAGGCAGTTAATTTTACCTCACCACTTGTTTGTATGTTTTGTGCTATTTCTCCAGCGTTCCTTCACTGAAATTAGACATACCGACCTTCAGCTGCGTGCCGCTAAGCAAGCAAAGTGCACAGTTCCAGCCGTGTACACAGTTGCATATGTGCACAAAATTCAATAGGGTGTTCCATGAACCGATTTCACCTGTGTACACAGTCGCTTCGCGGCCATACAGACCGTTCGTCCATATTACTAACTGTAATACTAACTAACTATAATTACGAACTGTTATACTTCATTACAGCTTAAAGGAATGCGTACACCGCATAAACAGCCCGTTACCGTTTTTCACATGAGTCGACGGCACCGACGCAATCAAATGCGTCACTCGCCTAAATCCTTGTATTCAACAGCAGTCACGTTCCTTGAGCCAAGGGGGATATGCACAGCAACGGCGTCTGGCGACAAGATGGTCCAATCTTGTGGCCGAATACTCCATAGCGTTTCCGAGGCCGCGTCGACCGTGCTAGATGACCACACGGGATTGCTACACCAGCACACCAGATATTGCAGCTTGTCGAGCTTCTTGGCTTGCTTCCCTTTTTTTTCGTGTAGTTTGTTCCTGTGGAATCCAAAATAACGTAAGAATTTACAAAAAGGTTGTAGCTCCTGCTGTCAAGGCCTCTCCGCGTTGCCGCTTTTCGCTTTGTAGTAGCCAACGACGCCTCGTGATGCAAGCGTGGGAGCCTGCCAAGATATTCCTCCTATCCTGTTGCGGGGAACCAGGCTTGCGTTCGCAGGGTTCTGTTATGCGGTGAAGACGCTGTGTGTATCTCAGAACATCACAGTAAACTAAATGAGACCCGTAGAGAGTGCACGCGTCCCAAAAACTTATTCGCGCAGGATATGTATGCAAACATCCTTCACAATGGTGGCTGCAACTTCATGTGCGCATAGGGTTGTCAGCATTACGTAAAAACATCTTGGAACTGCATTTCCTGCCCAAAAACGTAAGTCGGAAGCTTCGTTATCACCCCTATAAACACAACGTCCCTGTAAATTGAGGCCCGGCTGTGTGTCATCCGCAGAGAAATATGCTAAACCGGTCGCCGCACAACAGCAGCACGACGGAATGCGCCGCTATTCTGGGCTGGTGAAGTGTTTTTTTTTTTTTTTTTAGTCTATAAAACTTTGCTATATCTTGAAAACGGATGCCACTGCCGGCGTGCTAATTGTGGTGGTCACCGCGTCTTCTTTCGCAATAGCCGGCCGTTTGTGAAGCGGGGTCAACTGTATACCCTTTCCCTCTCTCCTAGCACAAGCTAGAAATCCAGATAAATTTCCGGTTAATCTACCCGCTTCGTCTCACTTTCTTTCCCTCTCTTTTAACGGGCCTTGTTAACACAACATCAAGTGTTCGGCTGCAGAAGTCCGTCGTGTTTATTCTATCTGAAAGGCCGTTTTCGTAATGCAGCGAAGAGCACTCAATCTCTCGCACGGTGTCCATACAGCCTTTGGACGTTCCAATAAGAAAGAACGGAAGCCAGAACGCTTGTCTCTTTCACTTTCACGTTTCGCGCCCTCAACAGCCGTCATCTGTCTTCAAAATCTTGAGCGTTTGTTTACAACCCACAACACTCGCGACTCGCCTGTCCTACCCTCTCTATCGCCCATGTCGTGCTCCACCCTGATCACTTTGTCACTGTACGGATAAATTACTCCGTCTGTCATCTGGTGTTTTCTTTGGACCAGCCCTCTTTGTGCCAAGACCTCGGTCGTCCATCGTGCGTGCGATCACAAATGGATGCCACGTGGCCCTCGGACACGCTAAGGAACACCGATTGGCGGAGGGCTCCTAACAGTCAATAAAGGAAAACCGCGGTAGTGGTGCTTCTAGCCACAACAAAGACAAATTATTGGGCATCCAAATGATGCGGTCCCCTTTATGTCCTTCTCACTACGGCATTGGGGTTTTCCTTTCAGTCCGATGCATTCAAAAGAGCTCCGGACGTGGACAATCGACCACGTGAAGATGTATCGCATCGGCGTGTCGAGGCATCCGTCGAACTCAACTGTTGTTTTCAACGGGACCATTAGCATTTGTCAACGCACAAGCGAAGAAGCACGCACTTGCAAAAATCGCCCACCGCGCAGGCTTGCATCATTTGATTCGATATAGTTCTTGTTTACCCCCCCCCCCCTTTTTTTATCTTTTTTTTTTTTTTTTGCCGCGCTGTGCGTGAGGCATTGATCTACGGCACACAATGCGCGTGTGCGTGCGTGCGTCTTTGTGAGGGCGCTTTAAAAGAAAAGCTTTCAGAAACATACAGACAACTACGCTCCTTCATTCGAGGTTGCCCAGAGAAAGCATCGCTCAGTTTTAAGCCGCGGTCGTGCCGTATGTTCTGACGCACATTTGTGTTTGGGCTTGTTGAGGCGGATATAAAGCGGTGCCATATACAGCATTTCTGCGAATTTAGCCGCAGCTTTCATTCCATTGCCACTGCAATCAAAGTGAGGGTGCGTACGTAAAGACAATTAATTAATTAATTAATTAAGAGCAAGGTCGGATGGGTAAAAAACACCTTGACAACGTGACAGTCTTATCAAGTCGTCTTATATGCCATTTCTACTCGTGATATCACCTTAAATAGGCTTCTTCGTGTATCCCGCCGCCCTACTGCTCCTTCGATTATCGGCATCGACTTACCAACTCTCGTTCTTTTTCACGAATCTTATATTTCCGACCACTGCAATATTTAAACAAAGAAAAAGAAAAAATAGTGGCAATTTTTTGCCCCAAGGGCGAAACTCCTTCGTTTGGGGGCCTTTGATCTGTGATTGAGCCATAGGGATGTTTGCTCCGCAATCCACGAATGTCTTATGGAGTCCAACCGAATGGCCTGTTAAATGTGTATCTCTTCCTTTGTTTGTGTGCTTTTCAATTGATGATACTTGATTATTTTTTCTACTATTGCTTTGATTTAAACATGTAATTTCACCTTTCAACGACACTTGTTCTATAGCAGGAGGAGGAGGAATAAGCTTCATTGTTGTACAGCAGATTTCTGAGGCCTATAGGCCTCACAAGTCTATCAACTATATATCAACTATCACAATCTATCAACTATTAATGAACTACAAATCCGTAGTTCGTTGGATAGCGGTGTTGTGAGCAAACGTCACAAAAGGAAAAAAGTTTGTCCCAGTTGTCGTGGTTTGGCCCGATATACATTGTTATCATATCCGTTGGTGTGCGATGAAATCGCTCTGCTAAGCCATTTGTTTGAGGGTGGTATGCGGATGTCGCCTTATGAACTGTGCTACAAGCTCTGAGTACTTCTTCGATCATTGTTGACACAAAAGTCTTGCCGCGATCACTCAACAGTACACGAGGTGCACCATGATGCAGCGCAATGACATCCAGAAAGAAGTCGGCAACGCCTGAGGCCGAACTAGAGCGTAGAGGAGTGGCCTCTGCGTAACGTGTGAGATGGTCAACAGCTGTCACGATCCATCGATGACCTGCCAGCGTTACGGGCATAGGGCCGACTAGATCTATCCCAATGATGGCAAAAGGTGTTTCGGGTCATGCGAATGTCTGTAAAAGGCCAGCAGGAGTCGAAGTCGGTCATTTCCGCCGTTGACACTGGACGCGAGAAGCGACGTACTTGGCCACAAAGGTAGACATAACTGGCCAAAAGAAATGGCTCCTAACGTGGTGGTATGTTTTGTGGAAACCCAAATGGCCAGCAGATGGGTGTTAGTGAAAGGCTTCAAGGACTTGCGTGCGCAGCGAACGTGGAATAACAGGTACCCAGCACCTCCACCACTTGTGAGACAATTTTTAGGCAGTCAGACTGTGCTTTATTCTCTTGATCGAAAGCCACACCACTAGGGCACAAAACGGTGATGATGAGTATGCACAGATGAGAATATGAAGCGTATGAATAATGCTCACAATATATATTCTGAACATCACGGCGATGGTGACGCCGAGGGCACAAGTTCGCCTGTAAAGTACGTATGATTGCTATCACAATAAGCAACTTCGCAGCTACATTGTGTTATCCTGGAATTCTTCAGGGAGAGCAGCCTTGTTTCACCGACTGTGGAGTCTTTTGACGGCGACCAGCCACTTTCCCAAAACGGATCAGTGGGTCATCCTTACTGAAAAATTCATGTCAATGTTGGTGTCATTAACGGGCTTGGCTATAACATTTATAACAGTTGATTCGTGTTCCATCTCTTCTTTAGTCAACTGTCAACGTTCCAACGTGTTTTCTAACTTACTTATAGCAGATGTCTATAATAAACTTTGTTAGAACTCTCCCATATCTTTTTATGAAAGGAGTGTTAAGCTTTTAAAGATCATTTTTCTCACAAGATAAAGTTTGGCTAACGTCCTTCTTGCAATGCATGTCAAAAAATATATATTTCGTTTTTCAAGTCATTTCGTATTACTCAAAAAGTTGGAGAGCAGAGGAGGCTTAATTTCGGGAAAATACGGCACTTCTCGTCAATAGAACGAACGGTTCTGCAACCTTGCAAAGGATGTATTGCACCTTGGTTCTGGCGCAAAAAGTTGTCGTATTATTCTTCTTAGCTTTCTTTCTCTAAATGACTGTTTGCTAGCCATCAAGAAAGAGACAAAGAACAGTTGCGTGCCACAATTGCCTTGAGGCTCTCGTCGAGTTTCTTCTCTTGCTTCAAGTGGTTCAACCTTTATTTTTACTATCGCCCCGAATCCTCGTTCCGAACCTTTCTTTCTTTCTTTTTATTTATTGTGGATTACGTTCATTGCAGCTTCTTTGGCACTTTCGCTCATTTGACGAATCGCAGTCATCTCGCATATTTTTCTTCATTATCCGTTGATTTACAGCTTCTTCTTTTTTTCTTTTTTTATCTGCTCTGCCCCATCCAGCCGTGGTTGGCAAGCCAGTTTCAATTATGGTTCATCTTCCGTTGTTCCCATCGCTCTGTGCCTCCTCTTCTCTATGCTACATCTCTTGCGGCACCATACCTCTACACAGTTCGTACCGCTTCGCTTGTCCAAATACGGATCATTAATCAGCTCTGCACTTTTTACAAGCGAAGCTTGCTTATGCAGGTCTAGCCTGAACGTCCGTGTCTGTTCGCAGAAACTATCATCATCAAAAAAAAATGGCTCGAGCGTCGTCGTCTTCTTTCCCAGCTGGCACGCTGGCGCCCCTCAGTGCAGCCGCACGAACGCGCTCCTGCCATTGCTCCCGCGTTCGTCGTCTTCTTCCACAGCTGGCTGCGTTGCCGCTCATCATTCCAGCGTAGAATTTCACTTCTCTTCTCTCGTCGTAATGGGAAGGCCACGTTTCCCGGGGTATATAGGAGCCATTGCTTAAGGGGGTATGAGCCATTCATTGTCTTACGTGAAGGGCAGATTTAATTTTGAAGCAATTTCATTTTGAGAGAGAGAGAGAATGAACTTTAATGAAAAGGGTGGCTCAATGGCCAAAGCATCATTTTGAAGAATCGCAAGCAGCAATGGCGGGTGAATGCTGCTAACCATGCCGCCAAGCAAATTCGAGACATCGAACGCAAGCGTTTGTGGTTCGACAAAAACTTGTCCCTCATCAGGGTGATCCGCTCCGATGAACAGCGACACAATGCCCTGGAAGTGTTGCATGAACATTACGCTACTACTGGAGAACACCTTGGTGAATTTAAAGTTTGCATTACCTGTAAGGAATCTTTAATCAAAGGAAAACTGCCTTCGTTCACCACTGTGAACCGGTACATATACCCTCCATTTGTTGTGATGGTAATAAGCTTCGCTTATCATCCATCTTCACGGAGTGGAAGGGCCAGCGATTTTTCTTTTGTCTTTTTACGTGCGCGTGTGCATGTGGCAATTGATATGTTGTGCTCTAGCGTTTTCCTCCGATGTGCAAGAGTACACTCATCATCGAGACCGAATGGTTAAGGTCACGTCACGCACTGACACTTGAAACAAATAGAACTCGCAACTGACCAAAACAAAATATTCGCCACAAAAGAAAGAAATTGATCTGCGATAGAAACGTTAAATATCCACTCCAGATATAGCCTTTCATACGATAAATCGAAGCACTGGTACTTTTGTTTCGTAACCGCGCCAAGTTCGTTATTGTTTCTTTATATATATCTATATATATATATATATAGCCTAAGTGCATGCTTTTTCGAAAATGAAGAGGCGCAAGAGCACGTGAGGCTTTTAATTATGCAAGAAGCTCGCTTTCTATTAGGACTATAGCCAGATATGCGTGCCTACCATAGACGTGAACTTTTATCAGTTCTAATGCACATTGGCCTCCAACAAATTACGTTATGAGCGCACCGTAACGCAGCATATCGCGCTTTCCAGCATATACCGTTAGTATACTCGTCTTTATTTAATTTTGGCTGCGTTACGCGTGTTGTGGAACATTATTGGGGTGAGCTCTGTTAGTTTATTGGTATACTACGATTTTTCTTTGAAACAAAACAGCGCCAAAACGCCAGCCTCTGCCCCTGCATTCCCATCTAATCTCATTCCGCATTCAACTGCGCGCATGGCGTAATGAAATTGGTAGCCATACCGCGCTATAGGCTTTGTACCTTCGACACTGACCATGACTGCCTTTAAAGCTTAAATGCGGTGGCTATCGATCTTCACGGCCACACGTCTCGTTAATTCAATATATGCGCCGAAGTTTCACGCGTACGAGTTATAAGGACCGACCAGGTCTTGTGAGAAATAAAATATCCGGATGTAAATGGGTGGCAAACGCCTAAGCCCTGCATTAGTACTATAATTTCGCTCACCAGGTTTAAATGCATTTGTAGATCTGATTTTAATGACGTCCAATTGTTGCGCACTTGAGGTGTCAGGGTAAGCGAAGCGCTCGTCTTTTTATTAGGGCCGACACCAAAAGAACGCTCATCGGTGCTCAATTGATCAGCTTCGGATAGTCGGCGTGCGTCCTCGGTTGGCAGTCTTTGAACTTTGGCACGATCGCTACTCGTGTTGGATTCGTCTACAGGGAGCGTCACGTCTAATTTTGGTGTGACACGGTGCCCACACGCGAATCGAAATCGCTTAAGGCTAGGTAGTCTCCTGCGCAGTGGTATTGTAAGCAGATGCTGAGGAACACGGCAAGATATCCACCCTCTTTTCGTGCTCTACATCGGCATTCACTGAGAGCATATTATCTAACGTTCTCCTAATATTGGACGCTAAGGGTTAAGGAAAAGAGGGTGAAAAAACATTATTTATGAAACGGCAGATCGATCACCCTCTAGCCTGCTGTACTCTCTGGTAGAGACAAGGAAATGGAAGAGAAAGATTGTTATCAGTGGCGCCTGTAGGGACATGAGGCCTGGATAAATTCATTTGTGTGCGTAAGTTCGCGTGGAAGAGTGATAAGCCACTGTTTGGGCCATGATTTTTGAGTCAGCGTAAAAAATATTGCGTTGAATGAGCTGAACGCCACGTACAGTCGAGTGGAAAATTTTAAGCACCAGAGGTGCCACTAAAATGTATTTTAGTGTAAAATGTAAAAAGGCTGAAACCAAACGGTGCTGCCTATGTGCGCCTGCTTGACCAGCGTCACGCATTAATACAATTTCACGTTGCACGACTGTGCTAGAAGAATTTTTTTTTTCTGATTTCATTATTTCTAGACTTTTACACTTGATTGTACATCTGTTATGGGGACAATGGGCGCACCGTATAGCACAATACACCTCATGGGCTTCTTCAAAAAGCTTTGTCGTTTCACTATACCTGTAGCCTTTCACAAAGCGTTGTCGGTCAATTGACTCAGGGCTATTAGAGTCAGCCAGGTAGCAGGCACATCAGGGTACTGCCTGGTTATTAATCTGGGGAAGCGTGTGTGTCACTACTACGTGTGTCATTTTAATATGGAAAACACGGTGGGCTTCTTCACTACTTGGCCCGGTGTGGTCACAGTTTAGGCACTGAGAAGAGGATAGATGTTTCCTTTGATGAAAGCTTGAGATTTATGAAAGCTGAAAACACCCCTGACAAGATATGTTAGGTGAACAACAAGCGAAAGACTAAGTTTCTACATTATATATACGAACACTCACTCACAACAGGCAATAACATCCTCACTGATTCGTACGAAGACATTCCCTAACGTATATCACTGCATGCAAACATATACCTTGTTACGTATGGAGCTGGCGACATCGGTGTGAGGTTTCTCTCGCCTGGTCGGTGTCAGGTTCGTGACTGGAATAGTTACTGTAGCTAGGGTTTCCCCAGGCGGGCACTGGTAACATGGCGGGATCAGAGTTCAACAAGTGACGAACCAACTACATTTATTTGCATAAGTGTGTAGTGCACTGAACGGTGTGATAATACATAGTCATACTTAGAACTGCGAGATGCGTTGCTGCATACAAAGCCGTCAAATGGCGCAAGTGCTGAGAGCCATTTTGCCAGTTCGCGACCATCAGTGGATTGCAGCTCTCTTGCAAGAACAACAACCAGTTTTGTAGGCGTTTTGTATATTTCCGTGCGCTGCATGTTCACTGATAGGTGCTAGAATGTAAGTACATTTATTGTTCGGGTCCTTTCTGATCGGAGCCTTTAACAAGGCGCGATCCGGTTGACTGCGCAAGACGCCAAATGGTGTGTGTAACAGCGCCGTTTGTAACACCTAGTGGGTGTCGCGTGCTTCGCGCCTATTAGCCTTATCTATTGTTGCCTTTGCGTGAGCGTTCTCCCGACTCAAGAGCAAGCTAGGATTCACAAGACACGTATACCGCGCTTGAACCGCGAAGCGATGTCTTTCGTTTTTCATTCTCGCCAAAATTGTGAAAGCACTGTGCGGCGCAGCACTGAAAGGTGCTGTTCTTTGAAAAACAGGGCTTTTCCACTGAAAGCCCAATACGCGGGCTCTTCGATACCATGCATGTATTCCTTCGTTATTAGTCACCTGCCCATACCTATGCTGCCGGTGCGTCCGCGCTAAGGCTTAGCTTCGCAAGTATATTGCTCGGTTCCCTGATATCACACGGTACGTCTTCTTGCCAGTAGAAACATATCGGCCGCGTGTATACATTGGACGTGTTACAAAAGTATGTTGCCGGACACCAAGGACTTTCCTTCACATTCACGCGCATAGTACCTTCTCTCTCTTTTACCGCGAACTCTTATTAGCCTTCTTATTTATGTTGCTCGCCCCGGTGTATGTGGGGCAAGGCGCTCGCTCCAAACCAATTGAAGGCTCACTGCATGAGCGGGCAGCAGGCGCCTCGGCGTTCCTCGAAGCAATCTGCCTGCGCGACGCACTCGACGACTAGCGGAGCGCGACGAGCCTGTGCTCGGGCTATGGGCTTCCATTGCGTCGTCTTCGTCGAATACACCCGGCAACTACCACGGCGTTGTGCGTGGCTTGAATTCGCTCGGGGAGACTTGCGCCACGATGCGTCCCGCGCGACTGCTGCTCGTTGCCCGACGACACGCGATCCATCAGGATTCCTTCCGCCGCATGTATAGCTTAGACGGAAGGCGCCGCCCTGGTCCCGAAGGGAAGGACAGCTTCGGGGAAGGGGAAGGTCAGGCTGCGAGCTAAAGAAGAAGCGTATAGGTTGACAAATGCGGTTTGGCCGCTATAGCGCAGCTTTATTTGGGTCTCTAAGTTTCTTCCTTTTCTTTTTTTGTTTAATTTTGCAGTTGTGCTTATAGAGTAATAAGGCTAGGCACTTTTAACGCGGTGCTTCGGCGATCTCGTAAGTGAGCCGTCGAATGAGCGGCGTGTGCAAGTTGACGCCAACACAACGAGGGCAAGAGAGAGAAAGGAGCAGTGTGAAATTCCGCTCCGCATTCCTGTTGGTGTTCCAGGCCCTATACCTCGAGCCGCTTATCCTCCCCCATAAATACTTTCTTCCACGAATTTGCTCACGCGTACTTTCATTTCTTTTCGGTCGCGCTTATTGCGCTTACACCCGTGGCAGACCTCCCAGGGCTTCGAATGGGAGCTTTACGAAACGATGCTTTCATCATTTGGGGTCCACGTGCCTCTCTGCGTGCGTCATTTTTTTACTCCACCGTTCGCCTTCAGGGAGAGCGCCGGACAGCCTGGTTGGTAATGGTAGTTGGAAGAGACACTGAGCGGCTCGATGGTGAAGTTCGTCTTGTCGGCTTGACTTGCTCTGTCTTGATTTTATGAGAACAGTTCAGGTTGTGTAAGTCGACGTTACGGGGCAAGATGTTGGGTTCTTTTGTTTGGCGTTAGGTCGCGGTCTGTTATTGCTCTGCGCGTCAAACTTCTTATTTTCTGTGGGGAAGCACAAAGTTTCGAATACTGTTGTGCTGATGGAGAAGCAAGTCAGCGATAGAAAGAAGGTGCTGGGTGAAAAAGACGCCATAAAAAGTTGGTTGGCATTGTTTCAAGAACTTGCTCCGGTTATATAGACAGTTTGTTTTTTCGCGCTTTTAGCATGTCTGCTCTCGCCGCATTGCGAAACTACACTGCACTCTTACATGTTGCTGATAGTTTGCATAGTGCCATTGTGCGTGAAAATAAATTATATCATGAGGTTTCCACTACTAAAACTTTCCTGCCTTCCTTTTCTTCCTAATGCTTCCGTCGACAGTGCTGAGTTTTGCTGCCCGCTCTGTACTACGTATATTCATAGAGTTTGTCTACAAAAATTTGGAGGAACGCTTAAGCTTCGCCTTTAAGAGTGGCACGTGATAGCATTCAAAGATCCCTGGCTGCTTATCAGGCTTTTTTCTCGTATATTCAAATTACAATCCGACGATATCACGTCTGTAGGTTGTGGTTAAGTCGTACTTTACAATTTTTCTGACCGACTTTACTTTGAGAAATTCAATTTATTTTGTTCACTAACGCCTTGCGCCACGCGAAGGGCCTGCCCGGTCGGGGTGGTTCGGGATGATGTGGTTCAGCATGATTATTTCCACCAACGACGCCGGCGCTTACGCCGACACCGACGCCGGATTTTTTGCTACGCGGGGAAAAATTAAACTAGAGGGAGATGTACCAAGTCTCGACAAAGAAAAATAACTTCGTGGGCTGAACAGGGCACTAGAAATTTATACCTGCAGGTATTCACGTAAAGCTAACAAGACATTTACACATATATCGTGTAATCATAATTCGAATCATGCAAAAGTGATCGAGCGAATCGAATCAAAAAGGAGATGAGCTATACATACCAGCTGTGCAGTGTATAAGGGCAGAGAATGCATTGCATCGGTTGCCGCAGCGCCCTTTACGCAACAGTTTATGCACTGCGTCGGGCACATCACCCTCCTGCAAGACCATAGCTGCCAGGATGGAATGTGTTGCTCGCCACTCACTGTATGCCATGTTCGTTCCGTATGCATGACCGCATGAAGGCCCGCAGAAGGGCGTGCTACGCCATGCGCTTGCGCTGCGGTGTGCATACCATCGCAACCAGGAACCGCAGGCCACAGTTGGCCAGCTGTGATGGTGCGCTGCCCTTACCCATTACAGCAGTGTCTGACTTCTCCGGCTACTTGGAAGGAAAGGACTACGCAGCACATGTATAGTGAACCGGCAACGATCCAACGCCTTCTGTGAACGTGCCTTGACTTCTTTCAACAGGGGGACTAGCCCCTGAACGACGGCCTTCGCGCACTCGTCAGCCCCGTCAGCTATTACCAGTAGACGTCAGGACGTAAAAAATAGAAACAAAGGGAAGAAGCGGGGAATTAGAACGGATGGCGATGACCGTAGCGAGGAAGCGAGAGAAAGGCAGAAGGCAGGGAGGTTAACCCGAATAACGTCCGGTTGGCTACCCTACACCGGGGGAATGGGAAAAGGGAACACAAAGATGACGGGGAGAGAGAGGAGCAAGATATGTAGCAAGATATAGGACTGGGCTATAGACTTGAATGACGCGAATTCAGGGCACGGGAACTAGACGGGGCGGTAAAAAGGGAAACGAATACAGGCGCTGACGTCCAACTGAATTTTATATTTCGACAGCAAGAGGGCATATTATACACACGAACACGCGTTTCGATTATCAACGAGCCATGTAATCGTGACGCACCTCGAATCAGCAAGGTGCACCTCAACGTGAAGACAAACTAAAGCAGATATCTGGGAAAATAGCCCCACCGAAATGGCGCACAACCACCTGCGCGTTTCAAATAGGTTATGACTTTATCCAACAGGCGCTACAGATGGATTACTTACTGTCGATAGTCGAAAGTCAACAACTTAAAGCCAACAGACAATGAAGCCAGGGATAGCATCGGGGAAATTAAGTGCGGTTGAAATTGGAATGTAGAACATCATGAAGAAAAGAGAAAATGAAAGTGGACGAAAAGATAACCTGTCGCCGGCGGGAGCCGAATCCGCAACCTCCGCATTATACACGCTTGCGTTGCACTACCAATTGTCATTGTACTACCAGGGTCATTGTCTACCAGAGCCATTGTCTGTTGGCTTTAAGTTGTCATGATCAACAAAATTGAGCCGCTCGGTTCCACTTCTTCTCTAGTTATATATATATATATATATATATATATATATATATATAATATATATTGTAAGCACATTTACCGTGCTTCATCGTTCTCAATTGTACATTGCCATCAGCATCCCTGTTCTTCTTCTTCGTGCTTGAGCCTGGGCAGTGCCTGCGGAATAAACGGGTCTGCTAGCGCAGCCTGTCCTGGTCATCTTCCGTCTTTCCACACACACACACACACACACACACACACACACACACGACACACACACACACGCACACACACCAACACACACACAACACACACACACACACACACACACACACACACACACACACACACACACACACACACACACCACACACACACATGTATATATATATATATATATATATATATATATATATAAGCCTTTGAAAAATGCAATTCCGCTGGAAATCGGCGCTTGCCTTCATTTGCGTTCTTTATGTCCTTGTCTCGTTTCCGAACCTTGAATTAAGTTCAGGAAATGACCGGTTTGCTACTCTGCGTGGAGGGAGGGGAATATGGGAGGAAACACGATAAACGTAGAAAGGACGCAACACCGATGGGACAAGCGGAATGCACGTAAGAAACCAAAAACATGCTGTAAGATAAAAGCGAACTTTGGAGCGCACTGTTCTCGTATCTCATAAGAGACAATTCAATTTATCTGAAGGAAGGTAGAGATTTGGGTCTGAGCTAGCAA
Source organism: Dermacentor silvarum (assembly GCF_013339745.2). Lineage (NCBI taxonomy): Eukaryota > Metazoa > Arthropoda > Arachnida > Ixodida > Ixodidae > Dermacentor > Dermacentor silvarum. The sequence goes on from NC_051157.2 coordinate 89,358,380, forward strand.
TTTTTAGCCTGCTATTCAGCACTGTCCGAGGGGAATAGATAACGGGAAGGTGAGGCCAGAAATTATGAATGACATTTAAGAGGGATATGCACAACGGTGAATGCAAGTTTAGTACTCTAGTGATCGACTAAAAAGTGACTCAAGGGATGCCGTTGAACATATCGCCTAATATTTGGGCAGGTGAAGAGCGCCCGACGTGCCAAGTGAACTTGAATGAGACCCTTAACAAACGAGCAACAGGAGCAGAGCTGGAACATGTTCACCTATTTCCGCAATATCTATTGTGATAGTAGCGGTTCTGTCCTTTTAATGAGTGACAGAGACGTTCGTAGTCGCTGGGAGAAAGTTAGCGAGGGGAATTGACAGCGAAAGCGACTCTGAAAGGAATGAGAACGTTGAGGTTTTTCGAAACATGAACAATATATGCCAGCAGGGCCCGCTCTCACAAAACACTTTGACGCTAGAATTATTCGTAAGACCAAATCCCAGCTAATCCTGTTGCTAGACATACTATTAACGGTGGTAGCCAGCCGACGGAAAACAGCACAAACGAATGATGAGCTTTGTGAATTCGGCTCCAGATGCGCGAGTGAATGAATTCAGCAGACATCGCGTTTGACGGTTCTGGAAGCGAGAAGAAAGGAACATATCTCTCGCGAAAGTGATTAAAGAGTGGGGCAAATGGTGCATATATTTTTGCCACATCACAGTGCGCACTCGTATATGCAGCCGGCGGCTGAGAGTGAGTAGCAGCGGAGTTGGTACAGCACTCGCGATATGCCCTTTTTTTTTTTCGTCCGGGAAATGCAAAGAATGCAATTCCATCACCGAACCACACCTTCATCTCTCCCGCTGCACAGCCCTGAAGCCCATTAATATGAATACTAGAGAAATATTCACTGACACAGCGAGTGATACCGTGTTTGTTCACCCTGCACGTAGTTCACCGCAGTTCTAGCGCAATCCTTCCTGTTGTCGTTGTCGTGTCGCTCTGAAGCCTAGCTGCGAAAAACTTAACCAAGCACCTCAAAGGCTATTCAGCGTAAAGCAACCGCTTTGTGATTCTTGCACGCTGTGCGAGTTTACGCTGTTTATTTGGTTGCTCTGACAGTTGTACCACTCAGCCATAGTCAGCACATTGCACACTCCGTGCTCAATTCACCCAGCTATCCCCCTTTACCTTGATATGAAGTCGAACATCTTGTTATATTCGAGAAACGGAAAATTGTCATTCATCCGACTGTCACATGGAGCCACGAAAAAAACTCAGACAGGTTTCTCGGAAAGAAAGCTTCGATGCTTAAGAAATCTTCGTCCTGGTTTCGTGGATCGAACCCGAGAGCAATGTTTTTTTTTCTTTTTTTTCTTTTTTAGCGCGGTCGCTCTCCTATTAGAGATAACCAAGACTCTAGCCGTATCATTATGTATTAACGACTGAGTGCTTTCGAGGATACTTTCATGTTCATGCCCAGCTCGACGGCTCGCGGGAGCAGCAGGCGACTTTTCATTTGGTTCAAACAATAATCATGCACCTGCACTACATTACTTCCGGACACGCCTTCCTGCGATACCTGGTGTTGTTAGTTGGACTGCGAAGTGTTTTAGACCGTATCGTGGTTTATAGGTGGCGTTCGGGTGGAGCAATTGCCTGGCCACTTTTGCAATGCTAGCTTCCACCTGCAGCAAGCAACACCCCTCCTCCCTCCTTGCCACACCACCAAAAAAAAAGACACATTACGTTGAAAAAGCCCTATTACACGAAAGCCTATTTACACGATGCATTTACAAGAAGCACAGCGTTGACCAAGATAGAAGAGAACTCGTGACAGGCTGTGCTGCCTTTTGTTGTCTTTGGAGCGGGGGTCGTCCTCGTTCTCTTTCGTTTCAACGTCACGGTGTATTTACCGACTACGGCACTATTCTTAGATAGCCCAGTCAGGTTAAATTCACTCGCATCTGCCCGCGACCCTCAGAAGGCTTTCATGACTACAGCACTTGCTTGTGGTCAGGTTGACCGAGAAAGGGTGACCTCTGCAAACAAACCACGTCGACAGATGTTTTGCTTCATTGTCTCGACGCCCGACGTCAGCAACAGCTGGGTTAAGGACCGAACAAATTTCCGCCACTGCGACACGTCAAAACACATCCCGTCGTCGTCCTCGTCGCGATTGCCTTCTCCCATCCTCGATGCACGCCGGCGCACCGTCATCGAGACGACGTCGCCGACGATGACGCCGCGCGGGCGCGCCGTTGGAGACAGAGAGATATTGGCAAGCCTATTCGAGAACTAATGAGCTGCCTAAGCGAGCGAATGCCAACGCTGAGCGAGCGCTGACGCGCTATTTTAGGGAAGGAAAGAAAAGCGGAGTCAAACGCCTGCAAGTGAAGGCTGGCACTGCATGCTCACCGAGGTCGCAGTTAGGTTAAATAACGTCCGCGACTGCCAGGACGTTAGGGAGCGGATGCTTGCGAAACTGAGTCCCAACGCGACGGCCAGACGGAGACGTCGAACCAAAACTCAAATAAGCGAACACTGTCGCAACGACAAGACAGAGTTTTGAAAACCTACAGAAGGCCATGGCGGCCTCGTTCAAGAACAAACCCTTGTAAAAGGGCTTGATGTGCCGTTTCTGCACGCTTCTACACTCCAGTGCTATTTACGCGGTATTGTGCGAAAAAAAAAGAGAAAAATTACAGCATAAGTTTGTGCAGTGTGTTGATGATTTTGTTTATTCTACCCACCTAAGTTCTGATAAAGTGTACTTGGGTCAGACAGGCCCCTTTCTCAATGAAAAGCCGAAGAAGCGCAAACACAATCTGAACAAAAGCGTATCGGGCCGTCTAGCTGTTCACAGTTATAGTTGCAGCTGCGTGCCACTGCCCGAAAAAAAAATATGTTGTGAGAAGTCGTTAACAAGACAAGACGCGATTGCGCCGAAACTTCAACTTTCGTTCTTGCTTCTTTTCTTTTTTTCGCGTGCGAATAGTTAGTAGGTGTCTTTCTGTGGTCATGTCAGCCCCGATATATTGAACACCTTATTAATGCGAAAGCTTTCTTTGGCTCTTGCGCATACTTTACGGTTTGTCAGTTTCTGGCCGTTTACTGCCAACTTGGGACACTGGTGCCACCAGGGGCTGCTACGTACCGGTGAAAGTACCAGCGAATGACCTTCTGTAACACTGCTATGCTGAGCACGTATGCCCTTCTCTGGTTTTGCGTCACAACAAAAATAACTTCCTACATAAAGCCTAAACGTACAATATCGACTCAGTGGCATCTCTAGAGCACATCAATCTGTTAATAGAATGGCAAATTATATTTAAAGGATTCTTTGATTTACTTTATTTTCTTTCGTTTAGCTGCTCAGTACGTGCCAGTGGGTTTGTGCCCGTGCATGTCCCACTACGATTCCTACATAAAACCCATCGAACCAATTCAATTCAAACCACTGTTTGTATAGCATCAAATAGGCATCACCAATAAGCAAAGCTCCACTTCACATTCAAACATCTGTGTTGAATCTGTATGCAACATCAACAGCGCCGGATAGAAGATGTGTCAGAAGAAAAGTTATCTATTAAATTTGGGCGTTTGAGCGCTGTAATCTAGTAGTTCGGAACCTTTCTAGGGGTGGGGGGCAAGTGCAAGAACGCCTGTGTACCATGCATTGGGTGCACGTCAAAGAATACCAGGTGGTCAAAATTAATACGGTGTCCCCCACTATGACGTGCCTCATAATCGTATCGTGGTTTTCACAAGTAAAGCTCCAGTTTTCTATCTTTTTTTTTACTCTGTTGTGCCGCTTGAAGCACTGCTAATCCGATACTCTTGAGCTTTAATATTAGTGGCCGCTTCGACATTTTCGAAGAATCCGCGGCCGGCAGCTAAATATTCGTGAAAACACCGCTGACCAAGGTATACGGCTATATTGACTCGAATATGCTGTCGCCTTGCGCTTGCGGATCCGCGAGTGGTGTTCCGTGAGGCTCCATCTAGGACCTATTTCTCTTCTTTGTCTTCGTGAATACCGTTACATCAATAATGCAGCACTCGTCAACTTTGTTATACTATGGCAACGTGAAAATATTGGGACATTGCCAGTATTCAAAATGGCATGACAGCACCTGCGGCGAGTTGTCTTTTCGTTCAATTTAATTTCTGCTTTCCTTATCATATCTACATTTCAATTTAATAAGGGAACAGCTAACTTCCCCTGCGCTTTCACTGACTTCATTCTTTGTTGGCTTCACATAGTTACAGCTATCTTAAAGTGAGTCAACAACAGCAACAACAACAACAACGAGAACGAGTTCCTTCCATTCCTCATATATTATCGTCGGCGATTGCATAGTGAGGACCTCGATTTCGGCAGAGTTGATGCCATGAGGTATAACATACGAGAAATCGTTGGCCCAGCTAAATGCTACAATGTTCACTTCCAACGGGTTGCCTGAGGTTTAAGCGATGTTCCACATCCGCCGCCATGGCCGCGAGTGGCGCTGACTAACACTCCCAGAGCTAGATCTAGCACACATTCACAAGTATACGCTACACACGCGGACGGGAGAATGGCTACCGCTGTAGTTACATGATAGAACGCCGCACGCGTAGTGCGGAAGATGTGGTTACGTCTCCCACTTGCAGTACCTTGTCTTTTTGTACACTTTCATTCATCTTTTCTCTATTGATTTTACATTTCGGTTTAAAAATAAAAAGAACAGTAATTTCTCTTGGCTTCATTGTCTGTTCATGTACTTGCAACATGCAATACCAAAATCGATAGACCCATAAACACATAATGTGGAAATCGGTTATAAGTTAACCTTTCGGTGGTGATAACCGAAATGTCTTAACTTTTTCTTCACTTCTACGTAGCCCAACGCTTTTCGCTAAATGCATGCTCCGGTCCCATTTTATTAACTTTACATCTGTCTCGTATACTCGGCTGCTTCTGTTGCCGACTGCTTTTTTTTTACTTCTTTATAGCCGACATCGTCATACCCATTCTGGGGGGATGGGCCAAGAATGTTCACCTAACCAGTGCCCCGAGTTGTCTATTCGTGCCGGTAGCCAGGGGCCAAGTTGCTGTCTACGAATGACAAAACAGCAGCAGCCAGCAGCCAGCACTCGCACAGTGAGAAGAGCCATATAATGCTTCGCTCGAAAAAAAAAAAGGGAAAATCGAGACCCTTGGTTACCCCTATTCTTTTCGTTAAAGATGACATTGTTTCTTGCGAGTCCCTGTGAGTTAAAGACCAACTGGCCTTAAACGAGGCAGGAACTAAAGTTTTAACTTTTACGCAAAAAGATCACCGTGTTCCTTCTCCCATACATCGTTAACGACGTGCTCCTGCCAAGAGCGCGGGAGACAAATGATCTTGGCGTGTGCTCTGACAGCGCACTGATCTGCCCCCGCATTCAGCGCTTATACGGCGAACGCGCGCTTCCCGCTTTCGCTACTGTGTGCCGAAATATTTGCAGCGTCACGCAGTGTTTTGAACGCTTGAGAGGACTTTGTGCCTTCCTTCGCTTAAATCATGAAGGAAGAAAATGGGTCACAGGATGATTGAAAGTTGAAGTGATCTAGAGTTGGGGAACAAAGGGCGCTTCACCCTGGAGCCAATGCTTCGAGAAGAGGACTTGGATTCGTCAGGACACCAACCGTTTTCCTTGGATGCTTTAATATAGGTCAATCTTGCAAGCGATGCACGGGTTCCTTCTGAACCGATCCACCGAAAGGCCGGGTTTTCTTGCTTCTTTTTTGACGTGAAACGTCTTCGATTTCGGTCTAGGGGTTCCCATGCTAAACTCGCATGGAATGAAGACATGCTATACTATTTTCAATTAATATATTTGCAGCCGTAATAGCCATGCGCCTTACCTTGGTACTGTTGTGTAGAGAAAAAAAAGTCGCAATTTCGCCCGAAAGGCGAAGCATCAATTGCGATAGCAAATTTACTCGTAGAGATCTATACGGAGTAAGGATAGTAGTTTAATCGGCTGCATAAACTTGGACACATTCGCTTACTAACTGAATGAACAAGCATGGTGTTTGCGCGCACAAGCAAACACGAATAATCACACTCGATGACCACAGACAACCACTGTCAAAACGCTGGCGTGAGCAAGCGCGGCCGCAGCAGCGACCGAAGGTTGGTGCGGTCTATCGCTTCAACGGAAACCGAGCGGCGAAAGCACAGCGCAAACAAAGGTAAGCGCCGTGTGGAGATGGCTTTCAAGATACGGTGCGCGCGATTGCCTTCAGCAGCGCAAAGTACAAGTACGCAGTTGCTGGCAGTGTAGAAGTCGTGCCCCCTCCCTCCCGCGCTGCCTTACCGCTTTCCTCCTTTCGCGTGGGAGATAATAGAGTCGCCAGTTCCCCTTGCGCCCGGTCGCAAGATACGCATTTGGTGCAGCAGCTAAACATCGCCTCCCCTCCCTCCCGCCCATTCCCCGACTTCCTTTCGCACGACGAAGACGTCGCGTTCGCTCTCCGTGAAAGCGCACGTCCCTCGCGCTTTTTCACTCGCACAAACAGCATGCGGCGCGCGACGACGATTTTATCGCCGTTGGACTTTATAGGGAACCTCACGGAGACGACGACGGCGACGCCAGAGATTCGCTTGGAGTGTCCATATAATTGCTATCGCGATAAACAGTCATTACTCGATCATGCATGTGTCGCGTGCACAGATGACACCGTTGACGCGCCACGCATGACGCCATTGCAGGTGAATTAGGCTTCTCACTCTGCGTTCAGAGAGGCATAGCTCGGCAGTACGTTTGTTGATCCAAGCGGTAGGGCGAGCTCACTAATCCATGGTAGGCATAATCCACCAAACTGAAACCTGTGCACAACAGGAGTTATAAGGCCTATCATCATCATCAGCAGCAGCAGCCTATACTTATGTACACTGCAGGACAAAGCCCTCTCCCTGCGATCTCCAATTACCGATTCCAATTTGCGCCTTCAAATTTCCTAACTTCATCACCCCACATAGTTTTTCTGCCGTTCTCGACTGCGCTTCCCTTCTCTTGGTATCCATTCTGTAACTCTAATGGTCCACCGGTTATTCATCCAATGCTATTGCTCTCCAATGCTATTCACTGCATGCTTAGAAGAAGTATTCAAGCTCTTAGACTGGGAAGGCTTAGGAGTGAGGATCAACGGCGAATATCTCAGCAACCTTTGGTTTGCAGGTGACATTGTCATATATTCAGCAACAATGTGGACGAAATAAAACAATTGATTGAGGACCTTAACCGAGAAAGTGTAAGAGTGGCGTTGAAGATTAATATGCAGAAGACAAAGGTAATGTTCAATAGCCTGGCAAGGAAACAAGAATTCAGGGTCACCAGTCAGGCTCTAGAGTGTGTAAAGGAATACGCTTATCTAGGTCAATTACTCGCAGGGGACCCTTATCATGAGAAAGAAATTAACAGAAGAATAAAATTGGGTTGTAAGGCCTACAAGTGAGCAATTAGTTGCAGGAATTTCACACTTCCTTGGCTATGGCGCCCCTGAGTTCGACACGTAGGGTTTAGAAATGGTGTGAAGAGACTTGGATCGCGCAACAGCGAGATATCCAACCCATTTTACCACGGCTGAACGTGGTCGTATCCATGGGGCGCACAAGCGCAGGGGCCCCAACCATCTACGAGTGCGGTGGGCTCGAGCGGTGCAGGGCAGTCTAGGGCGCCACCAGTAGGGGAGTAATTTCTTCACCCTATAGTGTCCAAACACCATCTGCAAAACAAACGTGTCCACTACGAATAGGGAAAGAGCAAGATTTCAAAATTTGACCGTAAGACACCCACTTGCTGTAACAAAAGTTAGGTATGCAAGTTTTCTCACTTTTCTGACAGTACCTGGCGTCCGGAAAAAAAGCAGATATGTCATCGCCGGCTCTTAAACAGCTTACCTTACTCCTATTATATGAAAAGTACCGGAATTACACCCACATATAAAGTGACAGCTCCACCCTGCAGAACAGCTCTACCGCAGCTATCGTGATTCACGAAAAAGCCACCACAATGAAGATGAAAACATCTCACTTGACAACGTCGACGGCAGCAGAACTTAGAGTCGCACTATACACTTCATTAATGGCGAACCACCACACAAAGGGTCCGCTTTCTGCGACTCGAAGACGGCACTGCAGAGTTTACTGTCAGCCTAACGGCGCGGTCCGCATGAACAGTTGGTTTTAGAAATCACAGAGGCCATACACCACCTGACTGAGAAAGGACATGAAATCATCTCTCAGTGGCTACCAAGTCACTGTGGAATCATTGGCAATGAACTTGCCGATCAAGCTGCTCGTTCAGCTCATGATCCCGCTGTCTAGGACAGATGCTGCAAGAATGCTCCGCCTACTTGCACGTAATGCACTACCTTAGAGTAGAATTAACCACATTTTATGCACGCCCAATTATACACCTTGCATCCAACCTTAAGGCTTCGACTTCCACCAAGACTTCTCCGAAGAGACGAGACCCTTCTGTGTAGGCTACATATATGGTTAGGCGTCGCGTTTACGAATGCCTACGCGTTCCGCATCGGGATGGCCGAGAGCGCAGCATGTGGCGATTGTGGGGACGCGGGAACAATTCGTCATGTTCTTTGTCAGTGCCCACAGTACAGTGCGCAGAGACAATCGCTTTGCGTCGTGCTGAACCAATTGGACGACCAGCCTCTGTCGAAGAAAGAATTCTGCAACATCGACGCGACTTCACATCGCATCAGAAGGCCGAGAAAGCGCTACTGTGCTTCTTGAAATCGACTGGCCTGTGTGAAAGTCTGTGATCGGAACGCCTTTTCCTTTGTTTTGTTTTCTCCCCCCCCCCCCCATCTGTCTCTCCCTCTTTGCCCTCTTTCCAACGCCTGTATCCCCACCCCAGTACAGGGTAGCAAACCGGAAACTCGCTTCTGGTTAACCTCCCTGCCTTTCTTCTCTCGTTCTCTCTCTCTCTCTCTCTAACTATCTAATGCGGGAATGAATGTGACTTGTGTATTTGGTTACGTCATTTCAGTACCCTACTGTCCATACAAAACATAAAACAATAGCACATAAAAGAATACTCAGAAAAGAAAAAAACGTCGGCATTTTTGTCCAAATACATACAGAAAAATTGGTAACCTAGTTGTAATCAGAGTTACCCTCCAAAAAAAAGTATCAGTACTTGTTCCCGAAATTCGTTTCTAACCGAAAAAAAAGGATCAACTTTCAAAAAAAAATGTCACAGTTTCGCCCTAAGGGCGGAGCAATGAATGCGATAGCAACACAGCAATGTCATACGAAGTAAGGTGAGCGGCTTTGGTAGCAATATGAATTGTAGTAAACATGAGCTGATTAAGTAAGCAGGTGTGCTGCGGCGTAAGTAGACCGACATGAAGAGAGACTCGATGACCACGAGAACGCGCGTGTGAAACGGTGGTGTTGCAGACAACGACTGTCAAAACTCTGGCAGCAAGCGCATACGCCGCAGCGGGCGAAGGGACGTGCGGTCTATCGCTTCAACGGAAACTGAGCGGCGAATGCACAGCGCATAAAAAGGTCAGAGCCGTGTGGAGATAAGAGACGGTGCGGGCGAGCGACGAGCGCGGTTTCTGGCAGAGTAGAAGTGCGCCGCCCCCCCCCCCCCCCCCCCGCTCCCTCCGGCGCTGGCTTCCCGCTTCCTTGCTTGCGCGTGGGAGATTGAGTGCGTTCGCTCTCCGTGATAGCGCGCGTCCCCGCACGCTTCCGCTCGGGCATACGGCGCGCGGCGAAGATTTTATCTATAGGGAACCTCATGCCGACGGCAGAAATCCGGTTGCAGTGTACATATAATTGCTATCGCAATAAAACGAAAACAAAGCCTCAATTTTTAGTAACAGCTGTATGCCGCCATGGCCGTGAGCGGCACTGGCTAGCGGTCCCAAATAAAGCCCATGGAGATCTACAAGTAGGACAAGAGTTATATTAGGAGAGATAATCTTTACATTAACACAAAAGGCAGTGCCTAGCTATTTGAGGCCCTAGCTGGCTGCCTGAAGACAAGACCTTACCGGAGCAATTATTCGCAACAGGATAATGCAGGTATCTGACTGCAGGCTCCAAAACGAGAAATAAGATCTTGTGATGATAACCGATGAAGGTGCGCTAAATGTTCAAAGAATAAAAATGGCAAACGTTGGAAGCCATAGGTAAGCAATTCTTGGCCATTTAAACTCGTCATTCACGCATACATTACCTTCAATGTTCATTTCCACTGCTAAAGTATCATTAAAGGACTTTTAGATTCGTTAAAATTAGTTGCGGCGGAATGAGACACCTCGACTGTCAATTTTTGACTCTCTTCGCGCACCTTTCTGCAGCCTTTGTGCTTTTCTTCTCTGCCCGGTATTTCTGTTTTCTTTTGTTTTTGTACAAGGGCTCTTATCCCCGTGTCACACGGGCGTTTTCATGGCCTTCCAACCGATTGTCAGTTGACTCAAAGGTCAAGTTCAAGCTGCTCCACGGGCGGTTTCGAAGGCCGCCGAGTCAATATAGTCTATCGAGTCAATGGAGCACCCTACAACTCTATCGAAATCTCGATGGCCTTTGAGCAACGAAAGCGGAAACAGCGCGAATATGCCCTCTCGTTCACAATGTGCTCGTACTCATGGTTAGAAAGAACAAATCAAACCAAAATGCTCTACAAATACTATATAGGAGTGTCATTAATTATTCAATAAAGTATTTTTGCCACTTGATATGTGCGAACTGCACATGCTCTCGATAACAGCGACGTGCTTGTGTTCATTCCTTCCTCCACGTTGTCTAGTACACTCTCGCTCTACTCCATGTGCTACCGGCTGCCGTCATATCGCCGCCATTTCGCCGTATAAGCAAACACACAAAAAAAAACATTATAGTGCTTTTAAGTGGTTTTATTGTAGTTTGACTTTTGGTGACATGAAAACGAAAATAAAGATCCGCAGCACCACACAATGTTGCGAGAAACGCCTGAACCACTCAACGGCCTTTCAAAAGTGCCTTGTAGCAGCGCGACAACTCCTTTGAGTCGATAGAGTTGTGGCGTTTGGAATGCCGTCGACTGGAAGGCCTTCCAAACGTGCCCGTGTGACACGGGTATTACCCACTGCATGGGATTGGCCAAGAAGCCCAGGCACTTCCAATACTCTTCATAAAGGTCGCCATCAATGATATTTTTTTTTTCCTCTGGCACTGCTACCAGTACTCGCTCTATTTCTGTCGTAAGTGCCGCACCAGACCCTTTTCGTGGTCAGAACGTGCGCAGCCAACTAACGCCGCGGCTATAGATAGCGGATCTCAATCCTAATTAATGAGAAAGCCGGGCCTCGTCGTCGTAATCGCGCCACGAGGTGGCACGCATTGTCGCCGCCGTTCGATCGCAGCGCCAGCACAACACAGCGGGGCAAAGTGTAAAAGAGGAAAAGGGGGAGAGAAAAAGAGAGACAGACAGGCGAAGAAAAATTCGCAGCTTCGTGGCATTGAATGCGTGTATACATGCGCGTCAGAGGTGCAATCAAGTTCAATTGGGGAGCCTGCCTGGCAGGCTTTGCAATAGTATAAATGTGCGTGTTAATCCAGTTGCGATCTGTCGAAAGACGGAAGCTGAATCCCAATTCGCACCGGTGGGCTAGACCTGCCGGTCCCGACGTGGGACTAGCCGGGTGCGCGACGAGTTCGCGTCCTCGCCGGACCTGTAATAAAAGTTATTTCACTCACTCACTCAATTCGCAGGTCTCGTGTACATTTTCGAATGCAGCTATTCTCAGCAACGAATGTGAAAAGAAGGAAGGAGTGCAACCTGAAAATATAAATTGAGCCCTTAGGCCGGAGAAGAGCCAAAAAGTTTTTTTTTTTCCTGGCATTGTTGCTGTCGTGTTGTTGTTGTTGTTGTTGTCGTCCTTGTTGGTGATCGCGGTGCTTATGATGTTTTGAAGCTACTGAAGTGAAAAACGAGAGGCGGAAGCGCCACACCGGTGATCACGACCAAAGGAGCAGAGACTGAGAGGGCTGGGCAGGAAATCCGTGCCATTGTCTCCTCAGTCGAGCGAAGTGGGGGAACGTGGATTGTTTGCGAACGGCGTTCAGTTGATGGAAAGCCGCGGACGGATGATGAAGTGGTCCCGAGACGACGCCGCAAAAAAAAAAAAAAAAAAAGTGGTCGCTGCAGAAAGTGAATGAGGGAGAGGTTAGCAAGAGGAGCGTGGATCTTTGTTTCTTTCTTTTTTCTTTCTTTCCTTCCATACTTTTCTCCCTACCTCTTGCTTTCGTTGATTCGTGGAAGTCTCTACTAGCGCCATTGAGCCGGCACCTTGTGAGAAGGACCGAGGTAATGAGCTCCGCAATTTGCGATCAACACTTCTGCTTTTTCGCCTCGCATTCTCCGTCCCGCTCTTAGCGCCGGTATTACTATATTACTACTACGCATAGTAAGCGTTTTTGCTATGGTTGATTCCACACAGCAGCTCTGTCGGATACTAACTGCGAGAATTTAAACAGTGGTTACCGAGGTGTCACCTGGTGATCCGAAAGAGAGAAAAAATTTGCTAACGACTTCCCGCGCAAGTTTGGTTCCTAGTCCAGTTATAAAAATAACTGCGCGCGTGGTGCGTCATAAGTGGTTATACTACTAAGCTGCCGCGCTTGGCGCGAGGCTTTCAAGTAGCTCCGTGAGAACGGCTAAAAAAACTTGTGTCACACTTTCGTTTTTCTTCGTCCTTTTATCAGATTTGCCTTTTCATATACCTTGTAGCTCTTCAGCTGCTCTTTATTTTTACAGCAGAGGCATAATTGATTAAGCATCCCCGAAGCTCTAGTTAAAATGCGTAATCAGACTGGGTTACATTATCCCATGCACATTCAAATTACCTCTATATGTCCTTAAAGCTGACGGCGGAAACACGCGTTCGCTCATACTTTGGTTATGAAATCAAGTAGCCTGAAGTACCGCTTAGAAGCGATTGGATGGGGCTTGTTGGCATGGCATGACTGTATGGTGTATGGGCACTACAAAGCTGGTACACATAGGAAGAGCAACATAAAAAACCGTTTGTCCGTGTTCGTCTCTTGTTTTTTGTGTTAGTGTTTTATATGTACCACCTTATCAACGCCCGGTGTGCCCATCTGGAATCCCGGCCCGTTCCAATCCTATCATTCACGACCGACCGACGCTGCAAGAAAACTTCATATCGTGGCTAATGCTGTGACACACAAATATTGGCCTTCTCCCAACCTCCCGAAGTATCATCTTCACAGACTTGACCCATTCCTAAATAAAGCTACAGGTGCCATCAAATGTTTTCCGCTCTGAGGCGACAGTATATTATGCCACCTCTGGCTCGACGTGGTATTTACGAAGGCCCACTCGTTCCGCATTGGAATGGGGGATACGCCCATGTGCGACTGTTGTGGAACTATACAAACGGTTGAACACGTCTTAATTGTGTCTCTGTCCCCAGTACAACGTCAAGCGTGAAGCTCTCCGGACAGCATTGGACCGGCTCGACTCTAGACCATTTTCGGTAATGAAGATCCTTGTGCCATGGCCGTATGCGTCGATGGCCCAGAAAGCCACAAAAGCGTTGTTGTTACATTACCTCAAGTCGACAGGTCTTGACGACCGTGTGTAGACTCGGTGCAAACCATCCAATGTGCGCAAAACCGTGCTCTCTCTATCTCCTCTCTCTCTTTTCATCCTTATACCCCCTTCCCCCAGTGCAGGGTAGCAAACCGGATGGGCGTCTGGTTAACGTCCCTGCCTTTCCTCTCTTCTCTCTCTCTCATCATACCTTTTTCCATCGCCACACTAGCCGAGCACTTTCTCTCGAACAACTCATCACATCTCAGTTGTCGTAAGGATGCAATGAAAAATCGTCTTGAGAACTCGACACACCCTGCCTTAACAAGGTCAGTCACGTGTACGCGACTGCGCCACCCGGCCCAGCCAATCAAGTTCATCGATGAGAATTTCCACTCCGTGATCTGCGAACCAGAAAAATCATCGCACAGAGAGTCAAAATTTGAGTCACCAGATCCGCCGACGGCGAGAGCGGGGCACACCTTGGGTGCCTCAGCCCTTTGCAGTCTAATAAAAGTTATCTCTCTCTATCGATTGACTGGCGATGAATGCTAATACGCACGCGAGCAAGACAGAACTATAAAATATGCACGCGGAACTGCTTTCCCAACGCTTAGAAACCAAGGCAAGTGTTTCTATTGGCTCGATCTCAACGATTATGATTCGCGCGGAAAATCGTGCGTATACATCATAATGCTGATGTGTACGTCTTGGACCGCAACCAATAAACGTTGCGAAACTATAAGCGGCCCCTTCCATTTACTTCTATTTTTTTTTGTGTTTCTTGTGCAGGGCTTTATCGGTTGTGGTCTTCCATTGAGGTATACGCACCGGCTGCTTCGCGCGGTCGTGAATTTGTTTATCTCAACGGCTTTGTCACGCTGGTGAATTTTTGTTTTCTTCCTGCAGGCTGCCAGGGTTGTCCAATGATGTAATAAGTCAAACGTTCAATTGTGCATTAAGTGCAATAAGCACTTGTTCGCTCTCTAGAGAGTTTGCAGGGCCAATCACCACGCACTTGTTGGATAAGTACGTGCCTCAACCGTCAACGCCTACAGCAATCGTGCTCGCCAGAAATCATCAAATTCCAATATACATCACCGTGAGCTGTCCCGGAGCACACATTTATCATCTCCCCCGGATGCATAGGCACCCTTGCAATCACAAAGAACTCTAGCCACACTTTCGAAAATTATCATCGCTTATCAAGGCTGTCATGTATCAGGCCAACAACAAATCAACAACAAAGCCTTCATCTTCCCTGTGGAGCCTCTAACGGCCTGAAGTACGTCTTAACAAATCGGGAATTACGAAGATGGCCGTTCACTCAATAATGGCTTAAACAGACGGAGAGTATGTTGAATGAGACGTATAAAGCGATAATACGCATCTATGACGATGGATGCGTTTCGTCCGCCAGACATATGTAAAATCCCGTACGTGGGCTTTTCCGCACCATTGGCTTGCCCTACTCAAGATGGACGGCCTCTCAGTTCCGGTAGCATTTAAGTAGACTTGCAAGCAGCGATGATGTAGTGAGGAAGACAGGGATGCAAAAATGGCGGCACCAGCTCGCACACTCGCATGTTGTCCGCTATCTTGTGTGGATCAAACTTGATCCATTGAGAAGCAAACTTGCAGAATTTTGCATATCCCCCAATGTAGAACATTGTAATCCTCTCTCCCCTGCCACCTGAACCCGACGGCTAAGCCGGTGTGTTGTAATAAGCTATTAAAAAACCCGTCCTTCTTACCACAGTTACCATAAGGCCCGCAAAGACTACTGTGCTACCGGTGCCTTTTGCGGCAGTGGCGGCCTAGATAGTGAAACTCGTCTTGAAGTCCGTCTATATGTCCTCTGACGGATTTTATTCGCGCAGTGCGAATGCTAAATCGTGAAGATCATTTGTGCTAGACGCGTCCATTAAATTTCTTGAATACGAACACGCGGCGCTACCTACTTGGCTGAACGCCCGCTCGCTTGCTAGATCTTATTCCTGGTACCGGTGTAAAGAGTCAAAAGAACCATGAATAATACCCTGCATCCACTGATTAACACGATCCGCCTTGGAAGACAAGGCCAGGCTCGCGCCTAAGATAAAGAAAGTGCCTTACGTCAGCTGGTCATCGTGAACAACGTGCAGGGGCTGGTAAAGAAGTCAGCTTTACTTACTTTCCGGAGCCTTTCAGGAACATTCTGAGGGGTTGCTCTCGGATTTTTCTTTTCCATTTCTTCGGTGGTATAGGTCGGCACAGAAGCGTGGACAAAAAGTTAGTTTTAATACGTGAGCGCACCCACAATTGGAGTCGTTCGGTTTCACTTGCTATGCGGCCAGTCGGTAATTGCATCTTCGCGTCCAAAACTCACACGCCGAAGCCCCATTTTGAGCCTCTTTCTTTTCCCTTGCAGCGTAGTCACGTTCGTTTCGTCTAAAGCCGGTAGCCAACACTTCCCACCTGCATTTCCCGCAGAACTTTCCCCAGCCATTCCATTTTTCTTGTTCCCGATTTTATCTCGGTCACTCTTACTGACGAAAGAGTTGCTACATATATACATATATCTCAGTCGGGATTCTGGCATCAACTCCGTTTTTAACTTCCGCTTGCTCTCGCTCTTTAACAAGTTTCGGCTGCAAAAACAGGGCAATGTTAACTAGACCACTGCGCGAAGGTTGGCTTCCCTGCATACAAGCTTATTCATTCGCCTCCTCCTTCTTACTCTTCTTCTTCTTCTTCACATTTTTAAGATGCTCGCCTTACTTCTTCGTGTAACTTGCTTCGCTTCTGTTTTCTTCTAGCACGATCTTGCGGTTGCTGCGAGACAGTTCAGCCCCTAATATTGGAGTGTCCCGCTTTCACAGCGCAGCGCACGTCGCTAGTGAGGGCCTATCACCTCCTTGGCCTGCGGTGTATACGACACTCGACGAATGTTTGTAGCCCAGTGGTTGTGCGTCTCGACACGATCAGGCTTATCGCGCTCTCCTTACTTTTCTAGAAGTAACTAACTTAGGTCCACGTTTGCAGTTTATTTCTGTTTTCAAATTTTAACATTCTTTCGTAGCGTGACCTGTACTATGTGTGTTCAGCTTTACTCTTTGAGGTTTGTCACAGTTTATATATGTTTTCAGAACAAATAATAATAATGCTCATAATAAATTCATTAATAAGTGGTCGTTGCGTAGCATTTCTTTGCCAGTGTTGACGTTTAAGTAAACAACAGCAATATACCTCCTGTTCCTCGCCTGAGCCCATGCGCTCCAACTGGGCCTCCTATTCTTGGTAAAAAAAAAATGTGCAGGAAATTCATGCGAGCAGGCCTCGAAGTAAGCTTCGAGAAGCTCACGCTCAGTGTCCGAAGTTTTTTTTCCTCGCAAAATGTCAAGACTGGCCGACGACGAATTTGCGATGAATTTCTTGCACCTGATCCTTGCTTCCTGATGTGCATCTGTAACTTACTGTATGGCAGAAAACAAATACCAGCTTCAGTCAGCGATGGCGCCAACATCTCGTATGAATAATACCTCTGTCACACGAGCCTCCAAAAACTCTTTTACGTAAGCGGTCTTTTACCAAGATGAAAGACTTTTTTTATGAAGAGGTGTTGCGCAGCAGACACACGGCACCAACGATCTTTTTTAGGTGCGAAGCACATTATGCGCTCGGGCTGTGGCGTCTCCTGTCACCGTCGTCACGGTAAAACAAGCGGCTCGTGCTCGCGCTCGGCACGCGCTCGTGCCACTGCTCCCGCGTTCGTCGTCGGCGTCGTCGTCTTCCACAGCTGTCTGCGTTGCCGCTCATCATTCCAGCGTAGAATTCCACTTCTCTTCGTCGTCGTAATGGGGAGGCCGCGTTTACAGGGATATGAGCCATTACTTAAGGCAGTATGAGCCCATTAGCGGTGCATCACTGCATACTTCGCACCTTCCCAGGTTTCACGTTAGTGGAGGTGCATTTCGCTTAATGGGTCATTTGATACTTAAGCATAAAATTTAATTCACTGCTCAAACCGAGCCTACGACTTCAGTCGTGCTAAATGTAATAACTAATGAAAGCTCAAGCAGTAAGAAAGGCATCCTCAATGGCCAAAATACTGAGGGAGCTAAAGAAAACAATGATGATTTCGCTAATACTTCATGGTAAAAGACATCATCAAGCTTGTCCTAAAATAATACTTTAGTGACGGCTTGGCCGCACGGCGAGAATTTTGTTCCTGCCCGTTGTCTTCATCCTAAAGATCGCTTTCAGGTGATTCGCTACTCTACCAGATGTGGTCAGCGCACTCGTAATTACTTCATACCCTCCTGTCTCAATCAACTACCAGCAAATGTCTTTCGCGTGAAAACAAAATATAAACTAAAGCATATTCTTCGTCGCATTTTTAGTGCTTCCTTCTGGACACGCTAGCCAAAGCGTGGCGCCTAGCGTTCGAAACGAAATTGGCCAAAATAAACTGATATATCTCGAAATATAAAGTGAAAACTTATTCAATTAGATGTTTTTTTCAAATAAATTTAATGCTCACAATGCCGCGCGCGCAGTTTTTCTCGTCCGTTCGGTGCGCGTCGGTAAGCGTCATCACGTGACATCCCCGACCCGTTCCGACCTGCTTACGAGAGTACAGAAGCAAATGAGCATTACTTGGTTGACCACACCTTCTATGAGACATCAAATTATTTTTTGTGATGAGCCTAGGCGACAGAAAAATACGCATTTGCTTATTTTCTTTATTATTTGACAATTGCTGGCGCCCACTCGTTTCGAGGCTACTCCTTTTCGGCCGTAAAGGAGATCGACGAATTCCGCTTCCAGAAAAGACCGCTTCTGGAGAAGAGATCGTGCCTTGTCGTGTGTCTGCGTGCTAAAGTCTTTTTCGGGATAAGACTTTTTGCTCAAAAGACTTTCGAGTGCCCGTGTGACAGGGGTATAACACAAAGGACTCTTCGTGCAAGCTTTAGTTAACTCACACACGGCGTGCGCACTAAACACGCATGGTGCATACAAAACCAGAAACGGGCACTGGATTACGTCACCAGATAATACTTTTGCCTCTCACAAAAATTAACTAAATAAACAGTGCCAGTCTATTGTGAATCACCCTCTTCTCTTGCCCCAGCCGCAGGATGATGATTACATCACCATAGTGAAAATAACAATTATACAAAAACGAAATCGTTTGGTGTACGTCGCGATCGCACCCTCATTAATGTATTTGAATCTCACAGATACGTCCGGGTAGCAAACCGGACGTGCGTCTTGTTAACCTCCCTGCCTTTCCTCTCTTCTATTTCTCTCTCTCTCTCTCACAGATATGCTGAACTGTCCGCACATCCATATTTTTCTTCATTATCGGGATCTGAACAATCAAGGAAACTACAGATACGGCCGCCATGGTACAGCTCGCTGCCCGAAAGAACATTCTATCGTGGGGGCCATTTGAGGGCAAATTTTTATCTTGCATTGTGTATCGCAGCTTCTTATAAACAACACTCTTTGTTGAAACCGCATACTGCGTTAGTCAGAGTTTCGCCATGGTTTCGTTGCAGCCGCAGACATACTCGGTCTATTCCACCCACACGAAAAAAAAAAAAAAAAAGAGGAGCACTATCATACGGCGGCAGAACCAGAGCTAGTCTGTAGAGTGAGAGCGGTCTTAACGACAACACTGCTTTCTATGCAAATCAACCAACCGCTGGAGCAGCCTGCATTGAAGTGCGAGGAGTTTTCGCATGCATATTTGTCACTAACATGCACTGTTAAGTCATGGTGTTTTACGTGCCAAAACCACGATCTGATTATGAGGCACGCCGTAGTGGGGGACTCCGGAATAATTTGGACCACCTGGGGTTCTTTAACGTGCACCTAAATACCAGTACACGGGTGTAACATGCACTGTGCTGTGGAGTTCCCAAGAGCCTCTGCACTCCTCTTCATTGCCTGTCCCCGCTGCTCACCTTGGTGTCATCATGCAAAGCTGATGGCGTCGTTCGCGAAGTTTTGCTTCAGAACGACGGCTCCCTTAGCTCATATCCACATAACATTTCACGCAGAGTGTATTTCTTTCCATTCTCACAGAAACCACGCAGTTTCTCGCATAGCATGGTCCCATCACGTCTGACGTGCCTGTAATTCCCGCGAGATATTCTTTATCTCCCTTCCTTGAGTCCTTTATCATGAATGCACTACTGTAGTTCTCGTGGCATAATAGTCTGTGCGTAATATTGGTTGAACATGCGCTGTACATGTTTCGTGCATGCTGGTATACTTGTTTCAATCATGTCATAAAGCACCGTCCTTCGTTCCCCTGTACAGAGCATTAAAAGAGTGCGCCAGTACTAACGCCTCATGGCTTTCCCTGGGCACTCAAGTAAACAATTGATTGATTGATTGTCAATCCTCTATTTATTAGCGCAGTTTCATCTTTGTTTATTTTGTTTATTAGCGCTGTCCTGCGCAGTTTCCCCTGTCATATGAATCTGATTACAGCAGTCAATATGAGGTCACCAAATCTGGCTCGACCAGTCCTTAAGCGTCAGACCACCTTAGGATGTCCAACGGCCCCTACTCAGCCCACCTCCGCGCCTTCTGCTAATGAATAGCTAAGACAAGCTGTCAGCAGCCAAAGTATCTGCACGTGATTATCCTTCACTCTCACTCACCGTGTATACATCGTCACTGCTTATCATGGTTTCCTGTAAAGGTCGCCTGCTGCATGGCATGCATTTCTAATCCCATGCATCACATATCTCCGCTTCCGCAACACGGCACCAGGCCTGGATTCTCAATCCCTCTCGTTTGTATCATAATACTTATGTCTACCTGTGTTCGGCAGTACCTTTGTTATTCACTACACAGAGAGGTCAACTACTTTGTTTATGAATCTTTCTTAAACAGCACCGCAAGTGCGATCAGTGGTCACAGATGCTCTGAATGAGGATGTATAGGGTACGCATCGAGAACTTAAAGACTGTTATGAGCTTGGATTGGTACCGAAGTTCTTTTAATTCGTTCGGGTCTATGTTAGGAATTCACAAGAGAGAGATAGAGAAGGGAGAGAAAACATTACGCTAGTTTAAGCTTATTGCGGAAGGAGACTCTAGGTCTTTATATCGCTTCTATCTTCAACTCTACCTATCAACCTTAAACTCGTAACTCGTGCCTTGACGCCCAAGTTTCTATCCGCTATCCGAGTTTCTATCCACAACAAAGGTGCGACAGCGGGGCAAATATTAAAAAGAAAAGTATTGCCTTCAAACAAATATACCTATGAGAGAAATCGAGAAAACGAGTGTCGCCGCGGAGTTTTCTTCGAACGCGAAGCAGGGGAAGAGATAGGGGGCAGGCCGGCGAGGACGTTTTTGGGGAGGAACCCCTTTGGCCACCACAATGACCTTCGGTTCGATACAACAATTTGCGCGCAAGAAGCGCCCCGGGAAAATATATCTTTGTGTTGGGACACGCGGTTTTACGACGGTGTAGTTCCATGGGCCCCTGGCGCTTTTCCGAGCAAAAACTCTCCTCTCCAATGTACTCGCTCCACTGACCGAGTAACAATTGCCCGCTTCCCTGTGAGTACAAAGCTCTCGCTTTCCAGCTTTCTCGATATAGCTAACCCCTATGCCTTGTAGCTTTGCCCTAAAATTCTGGGCCTTATACAGTGCGGTCCGCTTCAAGCGAAATAAGACTTCACTGTGAAAATCAGCAACAACAAAAAAAAAAAAACTTTACGCATTTTAGGAACAAGTCGCAACATAGCCGACGGAGCGTCTAGTCATCTCAGTTACGAAGTGTCTGATCCGTTTACGGTGTTGCTATAACCTTTCATGGTTTTCTTGCATGTATCTGAGACGGTCTTTCAGTATAACCCCTTTTCGCCTAAATTTTTAGGAAACTTTGTTATCCATGAAAAGTAAAATGCGGTGTTTTCAGCCTGCTGCCCACCCTCTATGCAATTTCCTCGGGCGCAAACTATGTACGGCGTTTCAGCTTGCGATGTTGAAGAGTTCTTAACTTGTGCCTCGTTATTGCGTTGTTATTTTTTTCTACGAATTTTCGGTTTGCATACGCTTTCTTTTTCTCTACGAGTTTTTCATTGTCTTCGTTGCCTGAAGCTTTTTCATCTTATCTTGCAGCACCGCCGGGTTCAGACAGTCCAGATGAGTTCCTAAAATCACAGCCCCAGACTCATCGCAAAGTTGCGAGCGACCCCTTTCTTCGCCAACTCCGTAATCTGGCTTTTCCTAGCAACGAGGTTCTTCCTACACACTCTCCGGTAAGAACAACGTTACGTGAGCACGTTTTCTTGCGTGGAGAACACAATAACCGCATGAGTAAACAGCTCATCTTTAGTCAGAAAGAAAATATCTGGCGCAGGAGATAGATCCACTGCGCATACCAAGAAGCCGCCCACACGCAAGGTGATTAGATTAAGTGAGGAAAACAGTTTTCGCTTCCCCGGCGTATCTTTACTTCATCGCGTTTTACCTGCGAGAATTTCCATCTCTGAAAGAAGAATGGAATATATGTCATGCGGGTTCGCTGGAAATTATATACATTTCTGCGTGCTGAAGAATCGCTGTACTTTCTCGACGACAGCAAAAAAAAATGGATCAGTGTGCTTCTGAGGCCCTTCTGTGCATAGGCAGCTTTATCGCACACCAAACTCACTCAGTCACTCAGTTATGCACTCACACTTTCTCTCTATCTCATATACTCAATCTTTCTTTATCTCGCTCACTCATCTTCTCTCTCACCTTCTCACTCATTCACTTTCTATCTCGCTGTATTACTCGTTATTACTCCCTCATTCACCTACTCACGCAAGCTCACTCTCTCTCACTCACTCGCTCACTTATTCACTCTTTTTCTTTCTCACTCACTCTGTGTTTCACTCTCTTGTAACTTCACTCCAAATGAACCACGTGGTCTGAGACAAGTTGACGAAACTCTCTGTTCTCGCATAACTTCACCTTTTAAATCCACGGCAAGCACAACCCACGCTGGAAGCAAATATTCACGGTATGGCATTAATGCAAACAAAAGCAGACCAGAAAGCCGATTCAAACCGACGCACTAAGAAAATAAGTCGATAGACGAGAAATTGACTGACCTACCAACAATGTCACCAAGAGTCAATTCCGTCTTTGAAAATAAACTGTAAGCTGTACATTGTGTAAGATGATGCACGGGAGACTAAATTGTAACTCTGCTAGCAGACGAAGTTTTAGTTAGCCAATGAATCCGTAAGCCCATAAGTTAGCGTGCGAAGCGAATCAAGTTCGCAAAGGACGCGGCAGAGAAAGCAGCGCTATCGACACTGCCACCGACCTGGCACCACACTCGAGGTCGTGTTGCTGACGTCAAGAAGACCGTCGGTTGAGAGCCTCTTTCGATCACTTGCAAGAGTCCTACTAAATCCCCCTTGACAGTTCCAATAGTCTTGTACTAATGAGAAGACGTTTGTATTGGCAGCTAGAACAGGGTAGTGGGATTAGTATTGCGCAGTGCTAGTTACACTTCCGCGGTTTTAACATAACCGCCGTTGAGTTCTGCAGCTTAGTCAACAACGCTCTCACGAAACGAAGATCTGGCAGAAAATTCTGAAGCTAACGAGTATCAAATAAGTATGCGCAATTTACCTTTCCTTGTCGTTGCGTAACCAAGGTGTTTTTCTTGACACCTAGCGATTTTCCACGTCCTACGCATTTTCTAATTGCGCCAAAAATGCTGCTTCGCTTTCTGGCGGTTTAGTAATAACAGAAAACGGTGACAAAGCTTGGACGAAAAGGTGTCTCTCTAAGTGTGGAAAAGAAAAAAGAAACGGCGAAACGAATCCACCCGTGTGCAATAATTACCAGTGATTTCAGGATGGTGGCCCTGTCTTTACAAGAACTATATACGTCCTAGAAAGAAAGAAAGAATGAAAGAAAGAAAGAGAAAAAGAAAGAAGGAAATAATGAGAAAAAGAAATAAACCTATATCGCATTTACATTTTTAAGCGGCAACTTCATATTCACGTCTGGCACAATTTTAGTCTTTCATCCCTGCCTTCCTTTTATCTCTCTCTCTATGGCCAGGATACAGCCTATACAGAGAAGTTTGTACCAGAGACAAATGGCATGCTGGTCACGCTGCGCTTATGAGCACCCAAAAAGCATTACCATTCCCCAATCTCGTGTACAATACACAATGTAAATGAAGAGAACAATACTTATCGCACACGCACGTGTGCAAGCAGGCAGTAAGCACGTTATTTATTTTTTTCTTAATGCGTTTAGAGTCAACGTTTCTTCCTAAAGAGCTTACGCGTTAGCTGGTTGTTCCGCCGCTGTATTCGCCTAAAGTTAGCGACTCGTTAACGTTCTATAACTATAGTCTGCTACTCTTTAACGTTATATGCCGTTTCGTCGCGTTGCATGTAGTTCTCGCCGAAATTTTCGCTTGCCACGATTTGTTAGTCTCTTATGTTATTCGAGTTTGCGGGCGCGAACCATCTCGCTCTGGGTCGCCATCATGATTATTACACTGTCCATGTGGCACGGGCAATGTTAACAGTGTCTTGTGCTTCTTCTTTGTTTGCCTACGTAGATACACACACAAAAAAAATAAATAAAAGCGATCAAAATAATTTGCTCGCTAACCATGAGTAGCATATAGCATTAGCCTGGTGCTCTGGGCGTATAGTGCTTGCGTTGTCATGATCCTGCAAACCAGCTCGGTGTAATTTGCCTTCTACTGTGTGTGATGAGCCGCCCCCGTGATCTGCATAGTCTCACTTTAGCTCCTTTGGCCAGACGTTTGGTCAGAGAAGTTATGCTGTCTAATTCAGCACGAAAGAAAAATTATAGCAGTGAAGCCAGACCTGCGAGACCGGAGAGCACCTCGGTCTGCGTTCGCCGCTGTTTACAGGCAGAGTTGTGCGATTGGTCATTCATTTAACTTGCAATATTGTTGTAAAATTTGATTTATTTTGCAAAAAGGGAAATGAAAGTGCGAGGAAGCCAATATCGAAGTGTCCAGAAAGTTTTCAATAATGCCAGGTTTCTTTTATCATATATATATATATATATATATATATATGTTTAAATTTTTATTTTTTTGCTGAGCATAAGCACACCGCGAATTCAATATGGTGTCCGTTTCAGGCCGGGTTAACATGAAATTTCATATCTAGTTTGGTTCCCGTTCTGGACGAATCGGAAACAAAAGTGGTCATGACTAAGAAAACGAGGGACTAAAAAATCCCCCCCCCCCTCCCCAGAAATTAAATGGCATGATTAGCGCAGCAGTTTTTCTTAGTTGGTTATTCAGTACAAATTAAGCGATCTACAAAGGGAAAGAGCTGAAGCAACAGCTAAACAGAAAGTAAAAGCAAATATTAACAAATTTCACCATTCGTGAAAATATTCGTGGACCAAAATGTATTTTATTTAATAAGGAAGTAAAGAAAACGCCGCTGCAAGTGGAGAATGATTCCGTGTGTTTTGAATTACGCCTGAAGTAGGCACTTCACTGCTATGCTTATGTGGGTGTTTTACAGTGAAGCTGTCTATGGCTAAGCCGTGGCGTCCACGCGGAAACACTATCATCGTCGGCAATGGCTCGAGTGTCGTCGTCTTCTTCCACAGCTGGCTCGTTGGCGCCCGTCGGCGCCACTGCCCGAACGCGCTCGTCGTCGTCGTTTTCTGCTACATCTGGCTCCGTTGCCGCTCATCATTCAGCGTAGAATTTCACTTCTCCTCTATCGTCGTAATGGCGAGGCCGCGTTTACGGGGGTATGAGCCATCGCTTAAGGGTGTATGGGCCATTAAGGGTCTATGAGCCATGAGTCTTACGTGGCGGACATATTTTATAACAGAGGTGATACGCGAATGTGTGTACGTACCTATCGTCACGATGGTCACCGATCAGGACAATAAATATGTTCGTACCATTGTTCAAAATTCTGTGTCACCTCTGTGTCGTGCGGTAAAGCAGCTTCGGTGGCCATCCACTTTCGTAGAGTGGAATGGCTCAGGAACTTTTTTTTTACAGCGAAAGCTGTATATGGCTAGGCGAAACGAAAAAACGTTCGTCCCATGTTTCGCTAAACGTCTCCATTGGTTGCGCCATCAGTTACGTCGTTCTCTACGTCGCACCCAAGCGCGCGCGGCCATTGGCCGCGCCGTTAGTGACGTCGTTAGCGAACGCGTTCCCGCCATTGCCACGTTGACGCTGCTCTGCCCGCAACGCCTCCTCGTCGGCTCGCCGTTGTCGCATGCGTTCCATATCTCGAGTTATACTCCGTTTCGTACATCAGGTGCAACGCTGTGGAAACTACGCAAGAAGTACGGTCCTTAAAATGTATCACTCCGCGCGTTCCGTCTATGCTTCGCTGCGCGCCAGCGGCGTTTGCTCGCGGGAGCTTGCACGTGAGGCTGCCGCGACAGGCTGCAAATAAAAAACAATAACGAAAAGCGAATTGATCTAAAACAACGTGTTTGCAGCCATATGGGTACATGGTTTGCTTGTTTCTAAGGGTGAATTCGTTTTTTCGTTCAGAAGTGATCTCATGTAAAGAACATTTTCACAAAATTCGGTCAGTAAACACCGAACTACTTCTGATTGCGAACGCAGTTACTGCAAAAAATTTGTCGCAGTTTCACCTGAAAGGCGAAGCACCAATTGCGATAGCAAATTTGTAGAGAGCTATACGGAGTAATGATAGTAGCTTTATCAACTGTATAAACTTGGACATGCAGCAGCACTGGCAACACGCAGAACTGTTGTCGACGCCGTCGGCGTTTTGCCCGCGTTCGCACAAAATGCGTGCGGCGTTGGTGACTGTTGCCGGAGCCTCTGATATAAATAGGCACTTGGTGCCGCAGCTAAACGTCCCCTCCCTTCCCTCCCCCTCCCCCCCCCCCCCCCTACGGCCTTTCGTGCGTCAGAAGAAGGCGCGTTTGCTCTACATATATGGTGATTGTAAAGGAGGAAAGAGACGCCTACTTCTGCAGCCCTTAAGGGAGCACGGCACAGAACGCTCGTTTGTTCTCTGCCGTGCGTTCACTCCCCGTGAAAGCGCGCGTCCCTCGCGCCCTTTCACTCGCACATACAGCGTTCAGCGGCGCGCGGCGACGATTTCATCTCCATTGACGTGATATGGAACCTCACGGCGACGGCGACGCCGACGGCAGAAATCTGCTTTGGAGTGTCCATATGATTGCTATCGCAATAAAAGTATCTCTAGCCTCCACAACGTTGCACCTGATGTATGAAACGGAGTATAGCTCGGCGTCGTGGTTAGCAGCATCCGCCCGCCATTGGTGCTTGCGTTCCACTAGAAACACAAAGATGTAACCAATAATTTAGAAACGCTTCAATACAGTGTCGGGGATTAACCCACTGCTAAACACCAGGGCCGCAAGTTTCAACTTCACTGGTTAACCATCTGTACGAAGTGCTTGGGCGGTGGGTTTTTTTTTAACCTTCCGCGGTGGGCGCAGTACGTCTAGAACCACAGCGTCCTGCGCTCTACGTGGTTGTCCAGGACTAGCGGCCAGGCATCGTTACGCAACTTTCCAAATAACAATACAACTTGGTTTTGGCATTTAACTTTGTAGAGCAGTAAACGAGAGATCCAAAAGAACTGTGATTGTTCCGCAAATATATCTTTGTCTATAATTCTTCCAGAGCTAATTCAGAAAACGCTACTAGAAATCTTTAATTTGCACTTTCGCTTGTTTACTTGTTCTCAGCAGCGTCCTTCCTGTTTTTCTTTCCTGCGGGAGTCCATTTGATGTGGTTCTTTGTTTGCTAAGTAAAGGAGAGGTGTATTTCACAGGCGTAGTTGTGAAGTGTACACCTTATTTCATTTATCTTTTGCGGGTTTACGCTCATTTATGGCGAACGGTAGGCATTATTCCCGTTTGTACTAGTAAAGGTACCCCCCCCCTCATTTGCATAGAAAAGTTACCTTGATTTGCCGCCCCCCCCCCCCCTCCCCCGAAAAAGAAATTCTGGTTACGTGCCTGCTATAAGCTAATGTTTTATCGTGCCCCTCCTAAGATGGAGGCTTCACTTTCGGGGAAGAATTTCCACGCCGGCATTATTTGTTTTCTTTAAAGCCTCCGTGGTCTCACCTCGTGCATCGTCAAGGTTCGAAGCGGGTAACGCGCCATTACTGGCTTTCTTCATCGCGCCAGCGTTGTAACATTCCTAGTATCTGTCAGAGCACTGTTCCTACTGCGCAGCAGTTGTTTCTCTCTCTGCGTTGCGGTATGCCTCCTCCACCTATTGTTATTGAACACCGGGGGAGGAGCTCGGGCGCAATGAAACCTTGCTCGCTTTCAATGCTTCGTCTTCGAGCGAAACCACTCATTTCCTTTTTACGCGAATCTTTATAGGCTCACAACTGTTGGCGGTGGTGGTGGTGGTGGTAATGTCACGCTGAAAGGTGGGCCGATCCTGGTGATCGTGCAGAAAGGGTCCAATCTCAATGGCACATACCCCTGTCATGTGAGCCGATCCTGGGAGTAGTGCAGAAAGGGTCCAAGCTCAATGGCACATACCCCTCTGGGCTCGAGGACCTGTAACGTGCCCTTGAACTGTACCCTTGTCACACGTGGGACCCGAAGAGACAAAATCACCAGCCCTTCGCCTGTCGAGAAAATGGGGGTAAGCGAAGCGTGTCGTCCGATTCTAGCGTGAGGGCTTCCGAAGCCCAGGCACAACGGCAGCGAAGAGCCGCTCACCTTGAGTTTAGGTCAAACGAAGCGGAACGCCTGCGACAGTGCCGTCTTGCCACAAGCTTCGCTGCCTCCCCCCCCCCCCCCCCATTTTCTCTACAGGGGAAGGGCTCTGAATTTTCTTTTTCCTTTTGTGTACTACTACAATTCCGAATGCACCTTTTCTAAGTGTTCGGCATTGCGCGTGACGTCTTTGCAAAATCATAACCTCTTTATTAGTCTCTTTTTGCTCATTTAAGGACTACCATGCTAACTTCCTTGTTTTCCTTATAACAGCAAAGACCAAATAAACATCATTGTTGTAAACATGTGTGCTTTTACTCATTTCTCTATTCATCTCGTTTTCCGTGTTGTGTGACTGTTAAGATGTTGATATTAAACGACTCAAAAGTGAGGAAGGGTTAAACGTGTTTGGCGTTAGCGCTTTACTGTCGACATGACACTCTTGCAAGCCTCCACATTTAATCAGGCAAATAATACACATGTATATATATAGTTAAACCCTTTTCTATCCAATGCAGTAACTGCTAAGATCTTTCATCACAACATAAATATTTCAGTGGTTGCGCTCTCTCTTAAACGTAATATCAAGTACAACTTAACAAGTTCCACAAATCAGCATTTGTACTGATTACATTTACCGACTCCAAATGTGAGACAATGTTTCCCTGCTTCTGACGACACGATCCCGAGATATACTGCGCATTATAAATATGGACCACGGAGTAAGATAAACAGGAGCGCCGACTCGCCGCCGCGCAACGCATTCGCTCGGGACAAACCGTGCAACGCAAATTATACATCGCGTAGCGCCATCTCTCGAGGCGCGTGGAAAACACTCAACAGCTTGCTTCCATGTGCGCATGCGCTGAGTGGCGGAGACCGGCGGCGACGGCGGCGTAGAACGGGCAGCGCGGCACCCGCAGAGCGTGTCGTTTGCTACAAACGTGGAGCTATGCGCGCTACAGGCGTCAGGGCGTGCGCGGAGCAGGCGACAAGCAGGTGCCGTGAGAGAGTCCCCGCGCCTTTGCTCCTCTCCGCTGCAGTTTTTCTTCATTCGTAGCGCCGTCTGGCGAACACGCTGTGAAGCAGGAGCCGGCGTTGCAGAATGTGTCCCTTCCAGACGAGCGGAGTCGGCGCTCCTGTCTTATCTTACTCCGTGATATGGACGCACTGATAGTTGGCGCGAGTTAAGCATTATAACATGCACTTGACAACTTTTAGCTGTCAAAGGACTATGGTAGTATCATAGTTGTAGTGAAACAGCACGACTTTCTTTCATATATTACCGCGCATAGCTGTGAATGCCGCTTTCCCTGAAAAGCTGTTCGCCCCCTTGTCGCCTCATTTCTCAGGACTGTGGATGAATTCAAGGCGTTCAATACTACAGATTTGCTTCCTGAAAGAATGCCACTAATGGACGGTACGCACCGAGCGTGAAAAGTGGTTAGCAACCCAACAGTCACTTTCCAGATTATTTCTACAGGGTTGTGTAACGAATGTGTATACTTAGTTCAACTGCCATTATTTGTAAATGCAGAACAATCGCTAAACGTCGATAAAGGCAGCAAGCCGACCCGCACAAGCACGCGATCACAACAGAATCCTGTGCAGCATAACGAACACCAACAGAAGCAGAATGCTTATGCGCAAGTTTGTCGCCCTTAAGAATTGAGGCAGTGCCTTTCATCACACACCACTGTCGATCAGAACAACGCTATTTTTGAATGTCGACCTCGTAAGTCATCGCAGCACAGGGTGACAAAGTTTGCTCGCAGGCTGACACAACGTCAGCTTTCTCAACTAATGCCCTCCCGAAGTAGACCGTCGTAACGCTTCCCGAAAAGTTGACTCTCGTCTCGAAGTCTGGAGGCAATCGAGCCGCAGTAATGGTTTTTCGGTGCTGAAGCGAATGCGAAGCAAGCGAGCGAACTCCATTCCTGCGCTCACGCTAAAACAACACTACTCTGGGCCGTGTAGGCGGTGTGGGTGTAGCCGAGTCTGTCTTTGACTTGCGCATCAGCTAACTTAGCTTCAGGCTAACTTTGCTTTGTCGCCTACTCGGCTCAACAATCGTAAAGTATTTAGATCGACTGTATACCGCGCGCTCACGTGCACGCACACTAAGCTGCCGAGAGGCTGAGAAGCACTGCACGATGCCTGGTGCATTTTATCGCACCGCGGAAACGGCCTCTTATCGACCACGTACATCTGTGCAACCTCTCTTCCCGTGCACAAGCTCTCCGTAAATGGACCCGACCGTTTAAGACGATTCAGTCTTTCTTTTTAGTGCCAGCGTAACATGGTACGGCTGGTTCCACGTGAACTAAGCGCGCATAGTGAACTAAAGTTAAAAGGGAAGAATCGATTTCGTGTCAAACTCGGGCGGGACAAACGAAACTTAAACCTCCGGAGAAAGCCCGCGCGCGTCTGTCTCTGGAAGCGCTGCGTTTTCAAATTCGACTCGCATGAGATCTTGAGCCGCTTCGTGAAACGTGATACCCGTAAAGTGAGTATGATGAAAGAGGAAGATAGCTTTTGAAGGTGAGAAAACACTCGATCTCTGCGTTTCGCTCTCTCTCTCTCTCCCTGCCTGCACGCCAATGTTAGCTCTCTGTACTGCACTGACACTGCAGCGTAATTCTTCTTTTATCACTCTGTCAGGTAGCGCTGCTATTTCTTTTAACCATGAGACAACTACCCCGTCAGTCACCCTTTGCCAGTTTCATTACTAGTTATTGGTGCAATATTAAACAGCGCCGTTTCCGCGGCCTCCTTCTAGTAGCGTCCCGTCAGACATAGCACTTCTCTTTTTGGTAATGAACCAAGTATCCTGTCAGTCAATTCAGTCAATGATTGCCTTGCATCCTACGTGAGAGCTGCCCTATGTAAGTACCAAGGGTGTAGGTGTCTATGGAGAATATGGGTTCTTGTGCAAGTAATTCTTTTTTTTTTTATCATTTGTGTCTACCCGTGTTTCCGTAATTCCTTTTGTAACTTTTGTTTTGTTTTGTGCTGCGCGTGCGCGCGCGCGTTTTTGTGTCTGTTTGTGTGTGTGTGTGTGTGGGGGGGGGGGGGGTTGCATGCGCACGTGTTAACTTTATAGCTGTTCTCAGAATATTATTTAGTCTTTGTTTTCAACTTTCACATTGCTTGGAGGCACGTATATTCATTAAGAGGAGTACCCGGCGCTGTCTACAGATCTAAGGGAATATGTTTATGAACTGTTGCTCACCTTAATGTGAAGCACATTTCTCATTAATTTACTTTACCCCGAAATCTGGCATATATCACAATATGAAGACGAGTTTCGGTTTTCTATAACCGATTTCCGCGGATACTCGGTGCGACGTGATTTAAAATTCTGTCAGTGACAGTAGAAACAGCAATGTAGTTCTAAGGACATCAATTGAATATGATCAAATAAGCTGTACAACGTTATTTGCAGGTGAGAATAAATGTATCGGAAAGGACACAAGACAATGTCACGCCACTCTTGCTTCTCTTCGCACCCAGGCGCTTGGTTAGAGTTTAGAGTTCACGAGAACGCTACTTGTGTACTAATGACGACCCTCGCAAGGACCTCAATGAGGTTCGACACGAAAAGTAATGCGCCAACCTTGTTCTCACTATCTCTTTCCGTTCGAAAAAGAGAAAGAAAGCAAGAAAAATAAAAATGAAAGCAGTCCACGATTCTTTTCAAGGACTCGTCGGTTCAGTATAGCGAACGGTAGCAGACACAGCCTCAATCGCGATAGTAGGCAAGAAAAAAAGAAGAAACACACACACGAAGTCGAGGAAAGAAAATGAAAGCGCCAGGAAGAGGAATTAAGCAAGAAGGGCAGAAAAAAAAAGTCTCCGAGACCACATGGACACGTGAGCCTTGTCACGCAGAGCACCAGCGCGACTTTGGCTGACCACTCAGAGGCCGCACGCGACGGTCTGTAGAGTACAGCCCTACGGTAGTGAAGCGCAGCGCCCGAAACAGGTCTGCAGGGGGAAGTGCTTCGTAGGCAGTCAGCACCTTTCTCGCCTGAAGCAACGCCGCCGGCGGACTAGCGCCGACAGTCAGTGAAGATGTACTCTCACCAGCACACAAACACCATCTCTCTCTCTCTCTTTCTCTCTCTCGCTCTTCCCCCCTCTCTTCGTTACAAGCGCAGCAGGCGCGCCGCTAGGTGATTTGTTGAGAGCCGCGGAGGAGAGAAGAGATGGTGGGGAAAGTGGAGGGGCAGAACAAGACCAGTGAGGGTGGTATCGAGAGAGAGAAAGAGAGAAGCAGTCAGGCGTCCATAGAAAGAAGAGTAGGAGCCGTCACGGCAGCGTATACCGTCCTGACCGGGGCCTCCAGTGGCGTGCTCTACCCGTCGACGGTCGATCTACGAACGTGCCCTGATTCAAATGGCCTGCGTTTCGGCTCAGGTCACGTCGCCAGAAAAGGAGCCCGCAAAGAACGAACACTTCTTCAGCCACTGGCAGTGGTGGCGCAGTGACCGCGCCTACTTTCTACTGCTTCGTCGGAGGCTCGGTGCTGGTTCTTAATTCTCACACTTTGCGTCGACTTTTGCCAGTCCGTGCCACGGCGTGCTGTCGTGCACCAAATCACACGTGCGAAAAAGCCACTCGTGCTGACTTCGCTGCGGTTGGCTTTCTCACCAGTATGACAGTGGATCCTCGAACCACCCTTTCACCGCTCATGTCCTGTGCATACTTTTTTTTTCTCTATCCCTGTCTTTCTTCTTCTTCTTCTTCTTCTTCTTCTTCTTCTTCTTCTTCTTCTTCTTCTTCTTCTTCTTCTTCTTCTTCTTCTTCTTCTTCTTCTTCTTCTTCTTCTTCTTCTTCTTCTTCTTGACATGGAAGAGACAGGCGACGAGCAGCTCTGAAGTGCCAGCAAAGGCTTCCCGTCACTACCGCAGCATTGACATGACATGCGGGTCTGATGGACATACGTAAGGGCAATTCCTTGTTCAAGCAGCAATCTGTGAAAACAAAATTAAGTGGCGGTATTTTTTCCGTTAATATAAAAGATTAAGAGACCGGAAGAGAGTGGTGTGGATCAGAGAGCAAACAGGTATAGCCGATATTCTAGTTGACATTAAGAGGGGAAAATGAAGCTGGGCAGGCCATGTAATGCGTAGGATGGATAACCGGTGGACCATTAGAGTTACAGAATGGATAACATGAGAAGGGAAGCGCAGTCGAGGACGGCAGAAAAACTAGGTGGGGTGATGAAGTTAGGAAATTCTCAGGCGCAAGTTGTAATCAGCTAGCGCAAGACAGGGGTAATTGGAGATCGCAGGGAGAAGCCTTCGTCCTGCAGTGGACATGAAATATATGCTGCTGATGATGATCAGGATTTTCTCGGTAAACTGTCGCATGGCACACAAGAGTGACAGTAAGTCTAAGGAAAAGCGCACGTTCATTGCAATGGATAACAGAAACACTAGAGGTCCACACCTTTGCTGTTTAGAGGAGCACTAAGTAGAAAGCCAGCCTGAATCCTCATACGCTACCAAAGAAAACAACCTGATCCTTGTTCACCAGGTTTTTCCCGATACATTGGTACGTGTACAACAGTAGGTGTAGTACTACTGTATGCGCGTCGCGCAGCTTGTAATCGCTTGCATACTGAAGCGTTTTGACTTAGAGTCGTGGTGCCTGTCGGGGGTGTTTTGATTTGGAGTAGGGGGCAGCTGGGCTTTTGGATAATACGATACAGATGTTAGACTTGTGCACGTGTGCTTTGTGACACAGGTTTCGTCCACGTCATTGTGTGTGCGAAGGTGCTGAGTGAGTAACTTAGAAGGTATATTCCACATACGTTACACACGCACGCATAACATGTTGTGCATTACATATTGGCCGGAGGCAGGCACGCACAAATCAATGCTTCGTCTGATTCAAGTCGGCGCGCCCAGTCCTCAACGCATTCATGTTTACGAGTCAATATGACTGCTCCCTGGGGTGAAGACGCTCCCCGATTTCGTGTACGAAGGCCTGGACCCCTTCTCGAGACATATAGGCGACGACAGTCAAGCCGACGCTTCCTTGCAAGAACGTTTGCGATTTAGTTCATATGCTAAGGTCCTTATTGCGGATGTGACGAAGTTGTCGATCGAGCACAACCTGGGCCGCTGTCCATCCTTCGATGGTCAAGCATTTATCTGCGTACTAGTCTCAGCCGCGTAAACGACAGACCATACCGGAAGCAATGATCCTGGGACCTTGGCCAAAGAACTCTAGTATGCACAAGGCCACCAAAGAGCCTAAGTGTTTCTTGAATGCAACTGGGCTATGGGAGCGCTTGTGATTAAACGTGAGCGAACATTCATTTGCAGGTGCGCACACTGACTCTGTTTCTTTCCTTCCTGCATTTAATTCTCCCTTTCCCCATATGAAGGGTAGTCAACCGAGTGCGAGCATGGTTAGCCTCCCGGTATTTTCTTATATATATATATATATATATATATATATCATTCTTTAAAGTCAGAAGGTAATAACCGTAGTATTCTGTTTTCGCTGGAAACGCCGAACATACACATCACGTGTAAACTGTAACTCGGTAAAAGTGCGTATTTATCAGCGCCAATTCTTAAAATACGTAGAATATTTCGCACCCTGCATTTTCTGAGGAGGGTGGCAATCTTCTGATTGCCCAAGTGTGCTCTACGTTTGATAAAACTGTTGCCTATACTATAAGATCATTGTATAATTCGCCAACGGAAATTCTTTGACCCTTCTCACATCTGTAGCTGGCGCAGAAAGCTATTCGTGCGCTGCTGCAGTTTTAAGTGCGAAGCACTTCAGGGGCCCGGGCTGTCGGCGTGTTATGTCGTGGTCACGTGCAAAAACAGGGTCAAAACAAGCGCAGAATTGATCAAAACCGGTTCAAAATAAACTACCATGATTCAGAATAATGTAAAAGATAGGAATAATTAAGCATTAGGCGCATTAGTTAGCAGAAACTCGTGAAACACGTGAAAACCTTGTAATGTGATCTCATGTCGTCGTGGTCACGCGCAAGAACAAGTTCTCAAAACAGGGTCAAAACAAGTGCAGAATTGATCAAAACCTGTCCAAAATAAACTAACATGATTCGGAATAATTTAAAACGTGCGAATGCTCCTGAATTAATCACATTAATTAACGGAACTTTGTTAAAGTTGCTTCTAACTATCAGCAGCAAAGGCTTTGGCTCCATGTGCGTGGCGGTTTCCCACCAGTTGTGTCTTAGCACAGGTGTCAAAACGGATGATGGATTGCTAAACACAAGATAAACGCAGGATAAAACGAGATAAACACAAGGAAAACACAAGGGAAACACCGGCGAATCACTGCTTCGCACTTTCCCTACATTCACGTTGAGTGGAACTGCACTACCGCCGAGTTTGCGAAGTTCACGGTCCCGGACCGGTACCCAATTCTTTTAAGAGCACTGGCCTCAGTGAGCGATTGCCCTCCTATTGTTCGTCCTATTGTGTGCGCACAGTGATCCCTCTCTTGACGTTGTTTCAGTTTGCCCTTTTCTTTACTCCCAGTGTAGGGTAGCAAACTGGACGTTCGTCTGTTTGGCCTCCCTGCAATTCCACTCCCTGCTTTCTCTCTCTCTATCTTGTTTAGGCCCACGTGAAGGCGCTCGCTCCAGCAATTATTGTTTGCTTACTACCTTCAGTAACTACTCAGACAAGCGGTTTCTATTTGTACCATTTGGCCTTACGGTTTCGTTGATTAAGCGAACTCCATCGCTTGCAGGTATTGGAGACCGGTAGAGCGGTTTCTGATACGATTTTGCATCTATAGCTTCATGGATGTAAACTCTGCTTTCTCTTTCAATGGCGCTCTCAGCTATCGCACATATTCTGTGCCTTTGCTTACGTTACAGTACGGAGATGCTGTTGCCGTGTGTTGCGTTGTAGCCGTTGCCACTGAGTTTCCAACAACTTCTAGAGGGAACTGTGGCGCCGCGATCGTTCAGCCGTTATGGGAATGATGGGTAGTACATGGATTTGTCTGATCGTCGTGCTTGTGGTTTGAGATGTTCTTGTGGCTTCGTTTATTACGCGTTATCTGGGCCTAAACTGAACTAAATTTCAAAGCAATCAATACTTTTTTTATGCAGAAGGCAATGAGACTCTGTAAGCACGCATAATCGCTGCTAACTGCAGTGGTTCCGCTTGTCCGAGCATCGGTGGAGTAATGGTTTCAATATCGGGATTCTGTGCTAGACGTCCTGTTTTCAAATCCTGCCGTCGGACAATTTTAAAAATGTTTATCCAGTTATTTAGAACGCAGTTTTTTTTCTTAAGTACGATCACTTTGCAAAGTGATGAAGCCATTTAGAGCCAGAAGGACGAAGTTTAGACAAATCAATGCACTACCCATGATTCCCATGCTGGCTGCTTGCAGAGCCCGTAGAGGCACCAACGCCACAGTTCTCTCGAGTAATTTTATGAAACTCTATGGCGGTCACTGCGTGAGAACTGGACAGCCAGCCACTGTTGGCGCAAAAGACACTAATGCAGTGGTCACCACAGACGTATGCGCTAAACGCAACCACCGTGCTAGTTCGCTTCCTGCGGTCTATATAGCAGCCTGCGACATAGGCTGTGATGGGGGCGTGAGGCGTCGCAGAATTTTGGGCGCCCATTTGCGTTTAGTTACGGATCTTTCTTCCTATCTCTTTAAATCATGTTTCTCCCATGCAGGGTAGAAAACGCGACTTTCTTCTCGTGAATGTTCCTGCATTTCCTTTGTTTCTCTTTCCAGTCTCGACAAGAACGATGAGGCGCTAGCTGCCTAAAGATATCGCGTGCCGGCGAAGTTCTTACGTGGCGTGCGTTATTGTTCCTCGATTACCACGCTAGAACATCAAAACTCTCGCGCTTTAAGTTGCGAACGCGCGCACCGAGTTTTACTTAATCCGAGCTTGCAACTTTATGCTAATTTTGGGCAAAACGTGCGTGTTTGTGCTCGAGGCAGCGTAAATTTTATTTACCATAGTGGTACAACTTGCGCATCGAGGCACGACTTTGGAATGCAGCAGTTTCCACGTCTCCACCAAACGCTGAAACGGGCATCAAACTTCTCAACAGCGACAACATATCTTCTGCGAGCCCGTTCTGGGCATGCTTTGTTTTCCTCTCTCTGGGTCAACTTG
Source organism: Dermacentor silvarum (assembly GCF_013339745.2). NCBI lineage: Eukaryota > Metazoa > Arthropoda > Arachnida > Ixodida > Ixodidae > Dermacentor > Dermacentor silvarum. Next base: position 89,395,854 of record NC_051157.2, read on the forward strand.
CGCAGAAACAAGTGGTGTTGTTAAACGTCGCGTCCTTTATTATTAATCTTTCCCCGTATATCGATGAAGTTCTTCGCGAAAACTCACTCAAACCGCGATAAATGTTTTTATAATTGTTGCACTAAACTAAGAAGGAAGTTACAGATGAGCACTAATAACGTTTTTTTTTTTCTATTGTCTTTGTTTTTGTAAAGAAGATGCGCGACAGCATGCGAATAGTAATTTTAATGTAATATAAGTGTTACGCTAGTTATATTACTTCGTAAGGCGCTTAGGCAGGCACGTTTTTATTTGTCGCTAAGAGAAAAACTGCGCCGATAAATGCACAATGCTGAGCTCTGCAGGCCGGGCTTAATTGTCGGGCCTGGCCATGGCTCATGCTGTACTTGGCTTTAGCCACTTTGCCGGCGCTGACTTGTAGCACTCTTACGTGAAGCTGTGGGCTCCGCTATATAGCATGCAGCTCTGTCGTTTACGAGGTATAACAAAGCGTTCTTAAGGAAATTTTATGGCTCTCATTACCCTAAATCCGAGTTAAATATTGCTGAAAATAACGAAAATGGTGAGGGACGTGTCGTGTGCTGACAAAGGAGAGCATCTGTGAAATTACGCGCGGTCCTTGCATCGTATTCGTTACTGTTTTGAGACGAGCTCTCAGGCAGCACGAACGTCCACCATTTGTTGCGTAATGGTTCAATCTCAGAATGTAAAAGAGATTTCAGACGTTAGAGCATTCCATTTTATCTCTTTACAAAAAAACATCACTCCGAAATAAAACTCTTGCATTTAAAACGGCTAGTTAACCAAGTTGTGTGCCGTACTGTATGCGTGCCCTACTTCACCTTGTGTGCCGTACTGTATTTATGTATTTTTATAAAAGGCGCCAATACGTGTAGATTGCACAATTTCGCTTTCGACGTTAAATGCATACGGTAGTTTATGTAGTAATTAAGTCGCGCGTTTTTGTCGTTCTCACTTGCGCAGTACTTGTCATCTAGCGAGTCAAACTTCTTCCTCGAGCAAGATGCGCAAGTGGTCCTCGTGGACACTGCGAACGGCCGTATAATTTATACACCTTGCGGGCACAATGCGCGTATGGACGTTCGGGGAGAAAATTTCGCGGAAATCTGCGAGTGCGTTCCAAACTGCATTCATGCGCCCTCTGACAAAGCAAGCCTCTGGGGTTGGGACATGGCATTGCGCATGCGCGTTCTTTCCTGCTGGTGTGCCTGAGCATGCGCAATACCAGGCACTCGCTTCGTCAGGGGGCGCATGAATGCAGTTTGGCACCAGGGGCTTTAGTTTGGCGTAAGTTTTGCACGTGGTCGCAGGTCCCGCGAAATTTCGTACCGGCCTGTGTGTAATATGAGCGCGCGGTATACAATAGTGGCTCTGAACAAAAGTTGCGTCGGCAAACGACCGCTCCAGTAAACACCGGTTAATGCACGGCGCGATTCTGCCCGTGGACGCGGAACGCAAGTCAATGGGCAACATTGCGCTCTCTGGCAAAAAACAAAAAAGAAACAGCGCGTTTGCCGGTCCCATTACACTGCAGAAACCTATTCTGAGACGCACTTCACGTACGCAGGACTGGTACATCGGCAATAGAGAGTCAAGTGAAAGTGTGCGTTGTCCAGTCTTCGAAAGGCTGATACATGGTGAGACCGTATTCTTCGATTGCGCTCTCCGGCGATCGCTCTCTTGTGGATCACATTCTCGCCCCGTCAACGGACGGCATGCAGATGGCACTCCGGTCAGTTTCTCGTTAGCGCATTGTTTCTATCGGGCACCGCTGAATTGTGCTAGAGCTTGATGGTAGCTCTTGTAAAGCCAACGCTAGCTGCTGAGCACGAAGTCGTGGGTGCGGTTCCCGGCCCAGATGGCCGTATTCTGATGGAGGGAGAATGCAATAATGCTCGTGCACGTCACTTTAGGTGCACTTGAAATATGAATGATCCGTACCAACTAGCTCGCACCCAAACCCTTCTGAGTCAGCACTTGAAAGAACCCCGCGTATGCAAAATTGATCCAGAACCTTTCATTGCGACGTCCCTCATAACCCATTGTACACTTTCGGGACGTTAAACACCACAAGGTATTTTTTATGTATACGATCCATCATAGAGTGTTTTGTAAGAAACATTGAATAGGATATCCGCCATTTAAATTCTCAAGTTCACAATGATATGCTCGCCTATTGCACAGAGGACCTCGAGGCGGTGCTATTGGCGATGTATCGGCAGATATATAGCGTCAGCGTCGGCTTAGGGGCAATCAGTCCTCTCAGCCTAAAGAATAAATTTAATTATGGGGGTTTACATGCCAAAACCAGGTCTGATTATGAGGCACGCCGTAGTGGGGGACTCCGGAAATTTTGACCACCTGGGGTTCTTTAACGTGCACCTAAATCTAAGTACACGGGTGTTTTCGCATTTCGCCCCCATCGAAATGCGGCCGCCGTGGCCGGGATTCGATCCCGCGACCTCGTGCTCAGCAGCCCAACACCATAGCCACTGAGCAACCACGGCGGGTCTCTCAGCCTAAAGAGAAGCTGCCGTACCACTCAATGCCTCAGTTAACGCTCTTTCCGCACTTACACGTTGTCCAGTAATGCGCCCTCAGCAGAAATCACGGAAATTTTGACAAGGAAAACTGGCAGTTCACAATGCCATACGCTATACCCACGTCTTAAGATGTGTCTCTCGCACTTTGCTGTTATCGATGTTAACTGCCTTCACCGTGTTCCTCTAAACACTATACATAGAAACGACGTATGTTCGGTAAGTTGGTAAAGTAAATGACACAATGACAACATTGTCCATAGTGCGATATTATAAAAATGATAAACTACGGACTACAACATCCATAAGCCAGCAGTTCTTTAGCACAATTGAGGTTCTCCACTGTTTTCTATCGCGTGCAGTGGTCGTTGCAGTGCACGTGAGCTGCTATTTTGGGACGTTTAGAAGGCGATAAAAAAGCGAGCTTAGGGCGTGTAAGGACGTGAGTAGCATATTTACGCATTAATTGCGCAAGCAACTCTATTCCTCAAAGAGAGTGTGCTCTGCTGCTGCTTTTGCTGGTATCGTCAGCCGGCCCCAGTAACTCATGCCTCCACCAAGCCGTGTCGCAACACGACGTGTCAGCTTGGCCTTCGCAGCCGAGTCATTAATCCGGCACGGACATTTTCTTTACTGCAGTATTTGCTCGAGTTTGCGCGCTCATGCTTATACTTGCCTCTAATGTCGTCTGAACTCCTTAAGTGCCCATTCAGGTTTTGTTCTAAAGTAATCGCGTGAAGTTGGTGTCGGTGCTAAAGAGCTTTTCTTTGCTCCCGCCTCGTGCATTAATTGCTGTGTCCGTGAACACTATACCGTCTTGCGCGCTGCGCTTAATGCGCTTTTCCGAGTTCTGTTAAAGGTTCTGTTTTGTGTGGTGGAACCGTGTGCGTTTCGGTGTAGTAATCATTTCTTTTCAGCTTTCCTAACACTGCTTCAACTCATGCTGCCGACAGTACTCTGTTGTTTGGCTCATGCAAAGCGTATCCTTCTTAACAGCACCGAGTTTTCAACCAGCTGTAAGTGTTTAGTAGTTGTTCGAAAGCATTGATTTCAAAAAGATAACGAAAACATGCGATGTGCAGAGACCAAATTAATAGTTTTTTTATTATTATTATTAACTGTTGAAAGGAGATGTTGGTGCCCGTTCGACGGCGCCGCGTTTACTCCTCTTCGCTTAATTAATAGATTAGCTCAAAAAAAGTGTGAGACGAAGAATATATAAAAGACTATATGGACAACAGTTGACAACACTACTACTAAAGCTCACATACACGCTACAAAAATAAATGCGTCTGAGCAGTTAGCAAACGTTCTTTCTGACCTAGATAAATCAAATGCGAGCAGGCACTTGTTCCCTCAAGGTCTAATAGACGGCTGCTTCTCAAGAGCACTCACTATAAGAGATTGAACTAGGTGACTTTTCGCAGAAGCGATGGCTTGCTTGGTGCGAAAGATATTTAGAAACGTCCTACTTTTCAAAAAAATATTGACTTGCGACGACCTTGTGGACGCCTGGCTTGAAGGAACCTAAACCAAGGCTGTCCAATATAGGAAAATATTTTTCTTATTAAATGTATGGAAGGGGATCTTCCCAGCGCGTAGAGGCGCTACTTGTTCCTCTGTTCCAACCTGCACAAAAAAAATGTGGTTGATCCCTCTTATATAGGAATCGGTATAGAACACGAAAGTGAAACGTGTCTTCACAGAAGTAGTGTAATGTTTATTGCACATTGATATATAATGTCTATTGGTGTTTTGTGGCTAAAGCACCCTTAGGCGTTGATGCACCCACGCTGACGCCTGGTGGCACGTCTCCTCCATCACGACTACCAACGTCGATGACCATGAGCAACCGTCGTGCATATGGAAGCTGCACTACGCTGCACACGCTAGCACAACGCGATAGACGAAGCACGTAACTGACACACTAATACAACGCGCAAGACAAAGCACGTAACTGAATCGTCACCGAGTCAAATCAGCGCGTACAGCGCGTCGTAATTGCAGCCTCCGCGATCAACTTCAGAAACATTTTCAGAGCTAATTGCGGAGGCCACGCTCCGCTGTGCTGAATACGGTGAACGCCACCTAGGCGTTCACCGTTGGTAGTGCTTCTTGATGCCAGCGTCCCTTCGAATGCTGGCATCGAGGCGTCGTAGTGCTGAGACCACCGAAGCGTTCACTGTCGGTGCGCGTTAGTGTCATAATGCAGTACTTCTCTTTTCTGCTCGTAGGCGGCGGCACCGCCCCGAGCAAGAGCGCGGGTACACGGAGGAGTGTTAGATATATAAGGCGCGTCTGTGTAGCTCTCTGCAAATGCGTTTGTGGCGCAATGGGTTAAACGCTCGGAGATCTATCGTCGCGGACCGAGAGGTCGTGGGTTCGATTTCCAAATTTTGCATGTTTGTGGAACTTTTTCTTCTGGTTTCTTTCTTTGTATTATGTTCTATGACGTATTTCCGTGACGGAAATACGTCAGTGAAGTCTTGGTGGACCCCGGCATAAAACACTTTCGTGTTAAAATATAAACACCCTGAGCCGCAACCACGGCCTCGTGTTAGAGTGCCTGCCTCGGCTGCGGGAGCTCGTGCACGGTTCGACAGCCGCTGCCGCCGCCGGGCACCGACCGTCTTTTTTTTTTTTCTTTTTTTTCAAAATGAGTGTCATGCGTCTCCCGGCTTTCTTCAGGGGTGATATATTTTGGGAAGGAGCCTGTACCTTTAAAATTCAGTCAAAACCCTCGTGAGCACAAACTTGAGTCGCTAGAGGAGATCGAGTTTGACCAGAAGACTTGAAAGGATTCTCGCAGGTCCCATGCCAGGCAATTTGCCATAAGGTGAGTGTCGTTCCCAAGCGTTGAGCTCCCTTATTCGCCGAGCACCTGGCCGGGAACTCGCTTGTATCTACATCTCTGACCGGTACGTACTCGGTGGCAACACTCGTCTGCCTCTCACCGCAGCGGTGGATGCTCGATTATTAAGGCGAAAGCCTTATATGTCTCATGTTCAGTCGAGCTTCAACTTCCCTGAGCGAAAACCATGTCGTCGACGCGAAATCGTGTTTATAAAAAGCTTATTTCAACAAAAGACGATACGAACACCGAGTAACTTTGACGGCACAATTTCACTGGGATGATAACATATACAAAGTACGGAGCACTGTATACACGGCACGTTTTCGTAGAAATGTCCGAGTCCACACTCACAACATATAACCACATAGACACACGGAAACAAACTGTCACATTATATAAAATGATGTTGAATTTATGCACTGTACACAATGGTTATTTACAATGATGATGCGACACAGGTATTTTACATAAATGTGTAGTGATGCTCTGAGATGTGTATTTATGTAGACGATGACGACTCGTTGTAGTAAACTGCTTACTACACCGACCCGGCATCGCGTCTTTGCTACATGAAAATGCTCACGCAACATTTGTGATGGTGTGCGGGTCACCGTCGTCATCGTGTTAATTAGGATAAAGTTAATTCAGGCACTCGAACCCAGGACCTTCGGTGGGAGTCGAACTATTGAGCTTATGTGGGATTCGAACCCACCACCTTTGGCGTTAAGACGAAGTTAATCAAGGCACAGGTTATTAATATAGGTAATTAGGACACTCGAACCCACGACCGTCAGCGTTAATTCGGGCGATGTTAATTAAGGCACACTTAATTATGGGAGCGTCAGTTAAGGCACTCGAAGCCACGACCTTTGTTCGAAAAAAAAACAAATAAGAAGTAACAACGCATTCTAATGAGAATTTCAAGTAATTTAATGAATGTCTCTTGAACGCGCAGGCTTTCGCCTTCACCCTCTTTGGCATATGTTAAAGTGACCGTCATTTTTTTTTCACCGCTGCTGTGGTGGGACAAATGGTGCGCATGAGACCTTTCAAATCTTTACGGGGCTCCCTTTCGAGATGAGAACCCCCTACAAACAACCGAGCCCCCCTGGACGGGAGAAAACTCTACCCATTAGAAAAACCGGTGAATTCGCGGCGGCACTGCAGGGATTCGATCCCGAGTATCAACTGCACATGAGATTGACGCTCGACGCATTCGCCACCGCTCGCGGTCACCCGATAAGCACAAGCCATGGCGATACAAAAAGCACTCAAGAATGAGTTCACGTGACTGGTTCAAAAGTTGCGACACGTGAGCCGCAAGTTCACAATCCAACCGCTGTCTCGTGTTCCGTAAGTACAACCTAAGCTTATCTTACAAATGATAAGACTGCACGCAGAAATGCCACCGTCCTTACTGTCACTTTTGCGCCATATTTCTCGACCAAAACCAAGATTAGTCAGTAAAACGCAGCGACTGTTTTCGCGTTGAAAGGAGAGCCTTTATACGTACATTCGCCGACAGGCTCTTGCGAAAGCGCTGTGCATGGAAACCGTCGCATTCATTAGCCCAACGCGCCAGCGAATAACCATGCAGTGTAAGCTGACTGAGCTGGGCACCGGCCTGTCATTTACGCCTGCACTGGTTTTAATTAGACAGCGGTGTTTGCTTTGCTCCGGGCTTCCCGAATGCTGACGTTCCGCGCGCGCGCAAGCCGTGACGCAGGCAGCGTCGATCCGGCATAGTGACGCTCGAAACGAGGACACTGCAGCTAAACAACTTACGGTGAATAAAGGCCTCAGGAAGCGCCAGGTCAGACGCACATGCGGAAAAAAGAAAAACATATCGACTCGCTGATCGAGCCGTTTCCGCACTCTTGTGGCAGGGCGCTGGAGATTCTGCCCTTTTACTGAGCGCAGCACCGGCTTGGGAAAACATTGGGAAGGCCGTATTACCGTTGCATTGCGTCCGATAACCGCTGCCGCCTCGCGATCTCGAGATCGTCGTGACGCCCCATCGCGCTGTCATCTATTATTCGCTCATATAGATAACCGATTCGCGATAGAAGCGTCGGCCGCGATAAGTAACTCGCTCGCAGTCGTTGAGGAATGCAGCGTGCGAGGACACTACCTTTTAATAGAATCTCGCTGGCCTTAAGACATGGATTAAACGGCGCACGTTAATGCACTTCATCCGTTTGTTTTGGGATTCCGCGCATACCGGTCGTTGAGGAAGGAAACAGCTTGGAAGAAGCATTGCGCAGCACGATTCAAGCGAAACGAGTAGGCCAAGCACGTGATCGACACGTCAGAGCACGCAGTAGATTTTAATGAACCCCCTCAGCAGGGCAGCCGAACAAGTGGGCATCGGTTAAACATTACCGGGAACCAAATATTCTCGTCCAATAGGCAGTATCAGAGGTCACGTGGTGGGCCGACACCGCGAGAGAAAAAAAGCGAAGGGCATAGCTTCAAGGAGAGTTCGCTTGCGAAGAACCCCTTGCTTGACGCAATGCTCCTTCCTGGTTTGTTTCCTTCGTTCACGATATCTCACGACATCGCGTACTACTGTTGTGATTTTGCGTGACGCACTCCGTCAAACGTCATTATCGTCCAGGCGCCAGCACTTCCCGTCATCAATTTATCGTCCTTCTTGCTGTTGATGCGCAGATAATTTATCATCGTATAGCTGTTTGCAAGTTTAGGTGGCCTGACAACAATGTGTCGGGGTTTCGATGGTATAGTGAACCGGGGGCACTTGATGTTTCCTTGTTTTTGTTTTTTTTCTACGTAAGGTAGCTTTCCTTTTTCTTGCTACCTAAACGAATACGTGTTAGGTGGATATGTTGATATGGGGTTTAGAGATGATGGGGGAGTAAGAGGAGGTGTTTGTGTATGCTGCATTTCACTTTTCTTAAAGAACGGAGAGGTGAGTTTCATTGGATTGTGTTATCATAACTTTCTCCACGACCATGCTCGCTAGGATACAGAACCCGTGTCTTTCTTTGTTGTTATATGTGTTCAAGGAGATGGTGGAGCTGTAGACAGCACCGGTTACTACTCGTCTCTTAACCCTGTAATTCCCAAATACAATTCCACCGCCACCACAACTGACGTCCCTCGGTACGCAAACGTGCCAAATACTTTTAGTTACTCGTTACTTTTTTTCTTCTTGTAGCTTCTTGGTGTGTAATATATTTGGTGCCCATTTTGTCGTTAGGCTAAGCTAACCACAGCAGCCGGCATCACCGATCATGGCATCTCCTACGCACGCACTTAATAGACAATTTTGCTCATTTGAAACATTTCTTTACGCTCGACTTCCAAAATCGAATGCAAGAAAAGAAAGAAGAATGCCGATATTTAATATACTTTTTACTTCGTATCCCTGTCAAATAACGTCAAGAATTTATTTGGACTGTGATTGAGTGATTTATCTATAGATGAACATGGAACTATTGGCCACTATTGTGTCACCGGCTTCTCCACAAATAGTAAATTGTCCAATGATCAAAGGATGATGATAACAAGGAGTGATATGAAAAATAAAATTAAAAAAACCTTCCGGCAGTAAAACACATTTCGCAAACGTGCTTAGAGAGTCAATATAGAAAAATTATGAATGCGAGTGAAGTGATATTTGCTTCGTCTTTGTCGACGTATACAATTTGGTCCGGTGGACTCCCAGTCTTTTATTTTCTTTGTTACTCCTTAGAAGGCGGTTTCTCAAGTTTTAGTTTTGTTCGAGCCTTTTAAGCTCGACTGCATTTTTTTCTGTGCCTTCATTCTAGGAGATCCCTGTAAGCTGCAAGGGTCGTGACCTGCCCATATGGAGCAAGCTTGCTGTGATTATAGGAAGCTATATAAACTTTAACAAGCCACGCCTTGTAATACACAACCAGGCTGCGTGCCCTCACAAAAAATCGCGAATTTCAAGGATCTGATTTGCATAAAAACATACAACTCACTTCGCACCGCCGTTTAAAACAAGGTGAGGAGCTTGGTCGTTGAACATCACGGATTTGGCAAACCACTTAGTCACTTATATTAGTATTTCTTAAATTTTGGTTCGCAGAACCTCACGGCTCCCGAGAGTATTTGACGGTGTCCGCTTTGAATAGCCTCACGAAGGCGAGTCATCTGTGAGTGACATTCTCCCAGAAAGCCAGCGAAATGCGTGGTCACAAATGTCATCAACTTATACTTGCGATTGCCTACGTTCTTAGATTCCGTAGAGATCAAACTAAAAATAAAGAACATAGCGCTTATTGGACGTAACTTGAGACCTGTGGCCTTTGGGCTTGAGAACCCTAGGTCAGCAATTCTTTCTGGAATTCGACGTCGCAAGGACTTTACTCCCAAAGTCATAACTCGGAACTGCGAAAGGTTGAAAACGCATTGGAATAAAATGGATGAGTCGGTGTGCATGGAGTGCCTCTAAGCTGCGGCAATAAGTCTTTCTCAGGCGCATCGCTCCGATTTGCTGCTCTTAAAGTACCTAGTGCTTAATTAAGCCTCCGCGATCGCTAAAATATAATAATTGCTTTCGGTTTTTGTAGCCCCTTGAAGACGCGCGTCTCCATTTCTCAACAAATGAGAGAAATACTTTTGAGGGACAGGAGGTGGCGGATCGAGAAAGATGAAAAGGCAGGGAGGTCAACCATCTGCGCGTCCGGTTTTCTACGCTATACACCAGGGAAAGCGGTTAAAGAGAGAGAGAAAAAAAAGAGAGAAGGGAGCGAAAAGGAGGCAGGTAGACACTATCAGTGTGCGCACGTGAGGCCGCCCCATCACAGGTGGTTACAATCGGTCTGTGAATGAGGTCGGTCGATTTCAGAAATTGTAGCCGTGCCCGCGTTGCTTTGTGGACCTGCGAAGCATGAATTCATGGTCGAAGAAGCTCTGTTTCCAAAAGTTCTCGCGTAGAATCCCGAGTAATCTCTGATCGGGTTCAACGGCTCTGTCACGGTTAAAAGTACCATCAGTACCAGTGTTCACCTATCGCGACCGGATTTCGTTCCTAAATTGTATACGATGCACACGCTACTTCTCCTTTTAGCGCTGACCCAATATCCTTTTTCCAGGGATCGAGTGGGCTGCTAGACGAATAAAGAAAGAAATATGCCGCCATAAAGCCGAGAGCCATTATGTCGATCGCGAGCGTCCAAGTTGTGCCGTCGTGCAGGACGTGAAAACGATCGCTGACGCAACTTTCGCAAATGATAACTGCCGCTTACACGGAGCACCCCGCGTGTTGCGGCTTGTCGTCGAGCAGCGAACGGCACTGTACCTCGCGTGCTATGCCGCCGGCCAGTGGCGTCCGCCCATCTGATTTACGCGAACGCGAGGCCTGCCACTGGCTTGCGCGACGCGTGCCCTTAATGGCACAATGGCAACGACTGCATCCTCTCGCACCGATTGGGTCGGCCAGCAGCACTTAAGGTAACAAGAAAAGAACCGCACCTTCACTGTCGCCGTCTTCTCTTTTTTTTATTTCTCACGGCTGCAGCTGTTGTTGAGGCTTCTGAGTTGCAACCGCCGTGTGTATCGTTAACACTGCGCGTATACCTGTCGCAGTGGCTCTGTATATAGCTATGGCGTTGCGCGGTTGAGCGTCACAAAGTCACGGGATCGACTCCCGGCCACGGCGGCCATCATTCTGATGGCAGCGGAATACAAACACTCTCGTGTACTGGGCTTGAGGTGCACGTTAAAAAACCGCAGGTGGTCAAAATTAATCTCGGGTCTTCCACTACGGTAACCCTTATAACCCAATTCGCAGCCTCGGGACGTTAAGCCCAATGATAGTTTTTTTTTTTCTTTCTTTAGGTTTACAAAGTTATGCTACATCATAGAAAAGAAATTCAGTAGAGACATTTAAGACTGCTTACGTGTCGGAATGAGAAAGCGTTATGATCCCTTTGGTGAAACCTTTAGTCAACCACGTGGCTTCGACGTGACATATGCAATGACGCACGCACTAGGCACACCTTTATTCAGACAGAGCGTGGAGCCTCCGTGGCGTCGGGGAAGTGTGCTTGCCTCGCGCCCCGGAGGCGTGGGTTCGATTCCCACCCAAACCGAAATGTAATAAAATTTCTTTTCATAGCCATTAAGTTACTTTGTTTACAGGAATCTCCCTGAAGAATTAGACGTCAATCTGAGCATTTTTGATGCGTTTTTACTCTTTGCGCCGTCGGCCATTTTTGGTATACATCGCTCGGTCACGCCGCCGACGACGACGCCGGATTTTCGGGTAATGGGGCATATAGTGCTTTCGCATTAAAAAGAAAACGCCATGTACACAAAATTAATGTGTGCAAATGCGTGGGCACTCTGGGTACCAGAAGTACGTAACTCTTGGTGCGTCGTTACTCTATATATAGCGGCCTCTCTGTCTCCACCGGGCATGCGCTGCCACCCAGTCGCTGTTGTTCGCTTTTCCGCGGGGCCTGCAGCAAAATTATACCCCGTTACGTGCCTGCGGTCATTGGTTTCATCTCGAGAAACTGCGAGCAGGCGAGAAAGTAAAACTCGCCGCTTACGCACGCGTGCCCTTATCTCGGTGCAAGAACGGTTCTCGCTTTCTCAATGTGTTCTTCATTCTTCGAAACGGCGGCAGTCTTGTTTCGGGAAAGAGCATCGGCGGTGCTAATTCAATAGACCGCAGAGCTCACGGACAAAAGGTATGCGCCGTATACGTTTGTAAAGGAAAGTCAAGGCACTGAGATACTATTCACCGTACGTGCACAAAAGAATGACGCCGCCGCCGCGGTTCATTGACCACATTTCTTTTTTATAAAAAGTCATCATATATATACTCATTGCATTGGCGCTGGTGAGAATGTTCGTGAATTCATATCCTCACCCTTTATTCGTGACTAAGCGCCACAGGAACACGCAATCACCGGAGTCGTTCTGCGAGTTTCTATAGAACTTTATACGGTCTCCGAAGGCAGGAACACGTTCAACGATGACTGGCGCAGTTTTGTTGCAACGTAAGTGTTTAAAGAACTTGTTTGTCTTTGCTGCTTCAGTTGTAGCCGGCTAGATCTTTCGTGTATAAATATTTGTCGCACAATTGTACGTGATGACTAAAGCGACGGGAATTCAGGAGCATCCGGTACTGGCTTTCAAAAAAAGAAAAAAATGAAAGCAGTGCATATTAAAGAATTTGCATTCAACGTCTCTTGCGTGCAAGTTTTTCGAAACAAAAAACACGAAAGACGTAAGGAAAAAAGGATAATTCACGGGAATAGATTTAGGAATGCAAGGAATTACGTAGCGCAGTTTCTTTCGAATTGAGACCGCTGTGAGCGAGTAAGGCCTGTTACAGCTAACATGTTTGGAGTGAAACGTGATCCGAGAAAGGGAACGCTCTCCGTTCATTGCAGCTGCGCCGCCTAGTTATTCCGAGTATTACGCCATTTTTGCGTAGGAAATGAGTGGGATCGTTTCATCTATCCACCCATCTTCTCTGCTCGCACCTAATGGCGGTCGCATGCTATATATATTGCGCCTCGTTCTCGGTAGCAAACCAGGTTGCTTCCAGTGAGCAAAGTTAGATTCTAGGCGCGCTGTTGTGCCTCAATACTGGCGTAGGCCTCCTTATTTATTCATTCTATTCGCATCTTTATATATATATATATATATATATATATATATATATATATATATATATATATATATATATATATAAACAGAAAAAACAGAACTACTTGCTGAGCTCTTTTAAAGACCATTTACGTTGCGTGGGTTTTGAAATGAGAACAGATGAACAAATCGGTAAAAAAAAGAAAACAAAACAAACAAGAAAGCAGAAAAAGTAGCAAGGCCCTTTTGAAAATAGTCCTTCAGCTTCGTGGAAGTCTTCCTTCCGCCTCGGGATAGAAAAAAAACATAAAAAGGAAATTTACCTTCTACACTTTTCTTGAAGATTATTATAATAAGAGAGATACTTCTTTTATTTAATTTTTTTTTCGACAGAGCATCATGGAGGCAGTGTTTCGGATAGTTTTAGTGCACCTCGGTTATAATGCATTTTATTTCGTAAAATATTCCAACAATCTCTCGCGTTCTTCATCGACACCTTTGTAAATATAAGTGCTGAAATATTATCAGTGAGGAACATGACTGTTGGCCATGCCTAAAGGCTTTCTTTCGAAACGCATAGGTGACTATACGATAATGATGTGCTCAATATAGCTAGCACCTCTCAGCATAAAAAGCGTTGACATGGTTCTCAAGCTGGAAGAGGGTGGAGTAAAGTGCCAGTCATCTCTTTTAAAATTTTATCCTTAATTCAGCAATTTTTTTTTCTTTTTGCTATTTTGAAGACCCTTATGAATTTCCTGCCTTCTCGAAATAAAGCCAGTTGGAAGTCTGCGCTTTATGTGTGCGTGTATGTTTCTGTTCACGTCTTGTCTTCTTCGCGCAGTTTAATTTTTTTCTCAATCTATGATCCGACTAGCCCAACAACTTGCCTTCTATCATTAACAAAAGGAGATTCCTACTGTGATGCTTTAGTATAGAAAATCGAGCGTCCCGTCGGTACGCTCGAGAACTGTGCGGAGTGAAATAGCCAATAGTGAGCCGTGCGGAGCAGGCTTTGGATTGAATGAGACATCGCTGAGGGGCCTAATGCGATTAGGAAGGCCGCAATATTGCTGAACGCTTTGGGATTTGGGGTGATTTTTTCCATAGTCTCATACGCAAACTAGCTGTTCGGTAATAAATCAACCTCTCAGAAAAGCCTTGGGCGAAGATGTCCAAACTTGTTCAGTGTCAGTAGTACCTTCTCATCCGCTTGTTTTGTTAATGGTGCCTTTTATATCTAACCACCAGTGCTCGAGAAACTTTGTGCAAATCGTGCGGAAATTTCTTCAGAATGCAACAGCCAAAACAAATCGTTGCGAATGCGAAGACCTCTTGCATGTTACTAAGCATGATAGAGAGCGCGTCGTGCCAGAGACTCTCGTCATTACTTATTGGTAGCCATGGCATTGCGGGCATGAACGGCCATATTTGAATCGTGGCCACGCTCGCATATTCATGTTAGCAGCTGTTGCTTACGTCTACTAAATGCCGGTTAGCAAAGCGCAAGTGTTGTGATGGAACGTTGTCATTTGGAGTCGTGACATCGGCGTCCGTGCATGACGTCTCCGCTTGCCTCAGCTATGTGACGACGTCAGGGAAGCGAGGCGAGCGAAAATTGTTTTTGCTTGTTCGTATTTCCAAACCAAGTGCAGAATGGAACGTCTTTAGACGTCGCTCGCTAGCTCGCGGACCCTGCGACGCTTTCCAATGAATCATTTGCCATCGACACGTTTGCACATGCATCCCCTCAGCATAATGGTCACACGCATTCTTTACATTTGTCTTCTCCACCAAGATTCAAATAGAGGATTTGCGAGGAATGGCTGCACTTAGGGTGATATCAAACTGGGCTTAATTGTTTGGCACGCCACACGAGATCAACGCGTTTATGACTACAACTAGAGGTCAGAGCTGGCTGGCAGGTTCTGTTGAAATTTGAAGCGAGGGCTGCTGTGTTATATTGCCCGCCATTAGAAGATGAAAGACGCGCTTCGAACCATTTAAAAAATCATCTAGACTGATGAACGTTCTTGCTGTACAAGATCTTGGGGCCATCTTTCCGCACAACACAACTGCAGAAGGCCACAAGAGCGCTGCTTGAATACATGAAGTCAGCCGGACTGAGCGACCGTCTTTGACACAGCGCTGATAATGAAATATGTCGGTGACTGGCAGCTAACATCATCTCCTGACATTATCCCTTTCTCCTAATCTTTTCCACCTATTTCTCTTTCTATCGTTGTATCGTAGCCAACTAGTCTCAGTCCTGATTAACTTCCACGCCTTTCATTTATCCTGTTTCTCTCTCTCTGACAAGTGAGTTTTAGAATGTAGAGGTGAGAAATTACGGGCAAAATGAGATAAGCAGCGTCTGGCTGACCTCTCAGAAGTCTTCTGAATTTTGCTGTTCAATTAGTCTTGAATAAATTTTATTATTCCAGTCTTCTGTTTGTGTAAAGCCAAAGGGTACCGCGTGGTTGTCAATATACCGCATTTGTCTCTCGATATTGCTTTCGCAAACCGTTCTGTCAACTGATTCAAGGAAATGTATGAAAAAAAAACACCCTATAATAAGTACCTATGCGTACGTGCGCACGCGTGTTTGTGTCCGCTGATGAGCCATATTTCAGGGACGTATTCAAGGGACGTAGCCCTATTATCCTTACGGCTGTCACCGCGTGATCATGACCCATAACTGCGCTTTGTATCCCATATGTCACTCCGCATGTATAAGGAGCCAAGCGGTTGCATCACAGTGTGAAACGTAGCTACCAGGGTCGCTTAAATGCACGGGGAAGGAGATTCCAGTATCTTCTTTTGCGGATATTTAAATTAGAAATAAAAGTGGGGCGAAGGTCGCGAAAGGGACGGATATATCTTTCCCTTCTTTCCTCCGCAAAGTGGCTACAGGGATGTGAGAATATATATATTGTAAGGGACCCGTTGCTCGTACTACTGGTGTTAGCGCAATATTGCGAAATCGCCGACGGGAAGGACGCGACCAAACGATGCGGTATGCGAAGGTGATGCACAGACGTCCATGGTTCGTGATCAGCGCTCTCGAAGGGATTAATATTTTAAAGTGCGTTTATCTATTCCACGGGCCACTTTTCCTGTATACTTCTAGCGCTTTCGTTACAGCATTCAAAACGTGTACGCTGGATATGCGTGGAATTCAACTCTCCACTCTTTCCTTCCTCTCCTTGAGTAGTATTATCTCTCTTAAGTCAAAATTCTAATGCCAGTCGGAAAAGAACAAAAAAAAAGTGAGGGTGAGATCGGCGGGAAGGTCTCGTAGTGGATGTCGGTGGAAAGCGAGAAATTTCACGTTGGTTTCGCTGTGGAGATATGTTTTGCCCGCGGCATGGGTACCACAGTAGCCGGGTGACTTTCCGGCCCGATGACGGTAATGGCAACGGCTTGACGCGGGCGCATCTGTCAGCTTTCAGCCCAGCCTTGCGGGCACTGATCGGATACGGTCTGGATGCATGCCACGCTCCTATAGATAGCAGCGGATTTTTCCGCGAGGGCTCGTAGCAAGGCGCGCGCGCCCTCGTGCAGAGCTAGCTAAACGCGATTTATTTCTCGCAGTGATCTCATCTCCATCTCCTGCCTCACTTCCCTCTCGCCTGTTTTGCCTTGACACGGTAAACAAGCAATCAATCAGTCGCCGGTGCAACTTTTCCACGCCGGAGCTCCATTAAAGCGGCAAATCTCTTAGTTGCTTCGGACAGCGTTCGTTGGCGAGCTCTCCTGCCGTGAAACGACTTTTAGTGATCCGCTGGCGGTTGGACGTCGCTTTCACGAACGTTTATTCACATACCTCATCTGAATTAATTGACCGACAGCGCCACATGCCATTCTTGCAGATGTGATAAAACTATATATATATATATATATATATATAGAGAGAGAGAGAGAGAGAGAGAGAGCACAATCTGTGACATTGTCAAACCTTAATTAGACTCTCAATGATGAGCTTTGTGTACTAGTGTCAGCCACTTAGACGACGACAGACCATTCTCAGAACCAAAGATCTTAGGATCGACATTTGAAACTAAACACCTTGCATATGTCACACTTATTCGGCCGATCTTAGAATATGCGAGTGTAGTCTGGTTTCCGCACACGAGAAATAACATCCACACACTAGAAATGATTCAAAGGAAAGCCGTCCGTTTCCTTTATAACCGCTACAAGCGTACCGACTCACCAACTGAGCTATCACAATGCGCTGGCCTTCACACTCTGGCAAGCCGAGCGAAACTACAGCGTTTAAAGTTTTTGTATATGCTACTCCACAACTCATTTAAACTAATCTACTCAGACTTTATAAACCTTAAATCCACTCGCCAGACTCGACAGATGCACCCACATAGAATAGAAGAGTTTTCATGCAATAATAACGCGTTTTTGTGTTCATACTTTCCACAAGCTGTGCGCGAATGGAATGAACTGAACCCGTGTGTCACCGCGCAAACAACGTTTCCCAAATTTGTTGAGCTTGCCGAGAAAGCAGTCCTCTCTTTTACTTATTGATATTATTTGCGTCTCTGTATGTGTTCCCACCTATCCTGTATTTTGTTAAGCCAGGATTGCAGCTGTACATATATGTGTCAAATTGTTCACCCACTCCTGTAATAACCCCCATGGGGTTGACAGTATGTTGAAATAAATAAATAAAAATAAATAAATATTGGCCGACGAACTCAAGTAGAACTCTAGCCATCAAAGTGCTAATGCAGTTATTGAACACAACTGGGCTATACGAACGCTTGTGGTTACATACGTTAAGGAATATTCATCCGTGGGTGAGCGCACAATGTCTCTTCTTCGTCGTTGTTATCTATATTTTTTTCCCATTACCTTTCCCAAGGTTCAGGCACGGCCGCTGGATAAAAAAAAAAGTTTTTTTATCCACCTTTTTTCTATCCAGCGGCCGTGGTTCAGGGTAACCAACAGGGCGCGACCATGTTTCACCTCCCTGCCTTGCCTACTTCATATCTCGCTTCTTCTTTGGACCGCGTATCCAAGTTCGGTTCCTTTTTTTTTAACTAGAATATTTCTTTGAAAGTTGCTTCATCCTTTACGCTAATGTTAAAAACAGGACAAGGGTGATGAAGAGGAACAAAGAATTGGCACAGTTAATTGCCCGTGTTTTCTATCATTCAGGTTTTGTCCAGCCTCTTATTAGTCGAATGGACTCATACGGGAGCCATCGCCCTATTGTCACCTCAGACTTTGAAGTTCCATCGAACCGAATCGTTGCTGTTCGATAAATGCTAGAAAAATTTTCATCGAAAACGACCCGTGGGTCTTGCTTCTGAACAACCCATAGCAGGTTCGGGCCACGGCGAATTAATTACGGTGAGCACGGAAAACAGAAATGCTCGAGGAAGGAGTTCTGCGTGTGCACATTATAGAACCCCGGGTGGCCAAACGTAATCTACGGAGTCTCTCTCATCCCATGTCTTGCGTACGGATGTTAAACTCCATCACTCAAGCATTGCCGCCGACCAAATACGTCTGGTAGATCGCACCCTTTAAGTGTTCCTAATCCTGCGCCTTACCATATATTTCTTTTCTTTTTCACTTCGGTCTTTCCTTCAGTTTAACTTATTTCCACGCTCAGATGGACACTTTACGAGCCCCGTGAGGTTGCAGAAGAGTCATCAACTCTTCAGTTCCCGAGAGTCGTTAAATTAAGCCCACGTGGGCCCATCTTGTTTGCCTGGGCCTGACCGGCGTTATTACGGGCATAACGTCCTGTCTGACCCGACGTCGTCGACGACGGTTCTTAATTGATGGCCACTGCGGCTGCGCAGCGGTGGCCGCGCTTATAACAAAATGCAGCGCACTCTCTTTTAATCAGGCCGCTGCTGTACGCGGGCTGAGCCAGAAGGCGCTCGCCGCTGACGCAGGCACAAGTGCTGGCCTACGTGAGCACTCGCCAGAAAGGGAGAAAGGTGACATAGTGCGAAGAGGAGGAGATTGTGATGACGACACGGCAACGCAGACACAACGGGTGGAAAATGTGAAAGGGGCACGCATCGCCGCCGCAGCGTTGGCCTTTCTATGTAACCCTCTCTATACTTTCAATATCTCTGCGGGTTTCTAAAGAACGAGATGGCCGCAACCGAAAGGGGGCTCAAGACGCACTTCAATAGTAACGCTTTCTTCGCTGCCAGCGGAAGGCGGTCTTTCCCGAGGTCGAGGGAAGCCCCAGGCATTTGGCACCTCTGCGATAGTGGTATGCCCCAAGCAGAAGTGGATGTATCTCGACACCCCCAGAGAGAGTCGGGAGAGCTTTTGTGTCTGGTCGCTTGTATAGTTGCACCGTGGCATAGAGCGATATCTTTTTTTTTTCTTTTTTTTTCCCTACAGCAATGGCCTGCGCATTGTCCGGGCGATCACGCGCGCGTCGGTAGGATAGTCGAGACCGCGTCACTGTTGAACGTGACAGATAGACGAATGAGAGAGAGAGAGGGCGTTTATTGGAAACTAAAGTGCCTTGTAGGCTATATGCTGTCGTTTCAAGTGTTACTATACCTACCAACTTAAGCGTAATTCCGTTTCTTTAATCTCGTTGCCACTCTTTGGGAACGTCACCTAGTTCGCATAATTGTCGGTATGTTTATTTGTCCGCATCTAACCTCTTTCACGCCAACTTGAGTCTCTGGGTAGTCCTTGGTCTAATGGGAAGCATCGGGCTGCTGTTGTGAAAAAAATACCGGGTGTGAAACCAACCGTCGGACAAACATGGGTCTCTGAGTATATGATACTGGGTATGTTGCCGCTCCTCAATGAACCTTCGTCAGTCGAACTTGGAACACTGCGTATGGGCCACTGGGTATGCACTGCTGTTCAATGACCCTCTTTGACGCCAAGTTGGGACACGCGCCCCGCGTGGACTTTGCGGTGGGGCCGCTTGATGTCGCACCGTGTACCGAGAGCGGAACCCGGCTGCAGTCCACGCCTGATAGGTGACGCCTTTCGGTGGTGGCAGTATGGGGTGTAGCTACATTGCTTCAATACTTTAATAGCATTAGCGTCGACAGTCATGCTGAGATAGTTTCTAGAAAATTTTTTTTCTCCAAGAATCAATTTGCTCCTGCGCTTTTCATTGGGCGGAAGCATCGGTACTGTGAGAGGCTTGAAGACACCTAATCGAAAAAGTGATACCCGTGATCTCGTTGTTTGGCTCATTTCAACCTGCGTGGAACTTGCGCGGATTCCACGGCCAACGCTGGTCAGTGTAAATGTCCTTAGGCAAGAAACGTTTGCCGAATGCGGGCCCAGAATATTTTCTTAAGGATGACAATTGGCTCAATTGGTGCATCTCATTAGACAGACATGATTAAGCGCGAGAGAAACAAGGAAGAAACAGGCAGTATAGTGGTTTTATTTGCCGTCTGTTTCTTGCAGTCACTTGTATTTTCTTACGTCTAACTATATGCCTTCTGCTAAGGGCCAAGTTTTCGAGGCTTTTCTTTCGTAAGTGCTGTTGGCCGCTGACCGGGCACTGTCGCTAATATTATGCCGGACATCCCTATTGCCTGGAATGTGTTCTTATGAACAGTGCTAGCGTGAAAACTTTCTTGTAAAAAATAGTGATTGGTTGTACGCCCGCGCTCACTATTTCGAAGCACTAAAGCTCGACTTCACCGCACGCTAAAAAAAAGAGAGAAAGAAGTGAAAGAAACGAGAACAAGAGCCTAAATTTGTCTTCCAACAAAAGTTTGCGTCGCCGTTTAACAGTTGTTAAGAACGTTTGTATGCTCCCACGCCTACTACGATGTTACACACCCGCACAGTCATGGCCTTTACAGTATCTGTTTACGTGATGCAGAGTGACAGGCAGTCTATGGAGCCTGCATTTATCAGTGCCTAGCGGTTACTCGACGTATGCGTACAATATGATGGATCTAGCTGTGGTGCTAAAATTTTTACCCGTATAGGGTGCACGTAAAGGTTACATTGCTCACCGCGGGTATACAGGAGATTTCAAGAGAGACAGAGAGAGCAAGGAGAGGAAAGGGCCGGGGATTTCGAAGTGGGAACTATATACCTACCAGTTCGGGAGCAATAAGCTTTTATGTCAAAAAAGAAAATGTACAACATGCAACGGCAGACGTCGACGTCGACTCCTAACCTATCCGAGCCAACTAAGACACGTCCTGTACGGACGTGACTTCATGTATAAGTACTACCTCTTCATGGACAAGGAGTAGCCGCGCTGTATTCGCTATTCGATATCTCGTTTTCTTCATATCAAGTGATCGCACAAAATCCAACATATCATTTTTTGCACGCTCACTTTGATAACTCAAGTTCTGTTTTAACCGAGAGAAACTTGAGGGAAAGCCTATAGCAGCGTTTTGATGTACTGGTGCGAAGCTTTATTGAGGATAGTTGAGAAAACCCATTACTAATTATTAATTACTATGATGACTAACTTTATCTCACATTACGTTTTTTTTTTTTTTTGTATGGCTATATACTTTCCAAGGCCGAAAGTAAAGGAGAACAAGTTGTTCTAATTTTTCTTGATGTGGAATGGTCTTCGAACTTCGTGCAGCGGAAAAAAAAATAATAAAGAAGCGAGCTTCAGAGCCATCATCGCAAAATGTGCGCACTACGTCGGTTAGTTTGGGTTGGATTGGTTTTACTTACTGAGGTGTATCGTTAATGTTGGCAACAAAGAAAATTTCGCCATTCACTGCACATAGTTCGGCTTCGCCACACGTCACGAGTGACGTGCGGTAATCTACACACGCGATCCAGCGGCGGCGGAACGCCAAGAACGTGCGAGGGCGTATAGAAGGACCTTTAATCGCGCTTTCGACATCGGTAGCAGTGCTGTTCTGCGCCTTTCGTATTTTTAGCCATCTGCAACGCTTCGAAAACGCTGAACCATTAGGCCGCAGACGCGAGTGTATACGAGAATGTGAGGGGTGAGGCGCGGTGCGGCGCAATCTCTGTTTGACAGGCCCTCCGTGACGCGATGTATTAAACTACGCGCAAGCCGACAGCTGCAATGTGTGGCGCGTCGCAGTCGACACGGCCGCTGTGCCATTAAAAACCGCTTCATCACCGTCATGGATCTGGGCCGCCTGCTAGCTCAACGAACAAAAGCCAGAAACCTGGTCCATTTTTCTTCCCCGCTGTGTCCACGCTCCTGAATTCATCTGCGTTCTAAAGAGACATGAGAAGAAGTATGTTTCTCGTGAATTTCTTGATTCCCACGCCGCTAGCAAAACTGTTGAGTTCGAGCTCATTTTTCTCGCGAGCGGAGTTGTTGAGCAACCTTCTTCGGGAGAAAGAAGTCGTTGAATCTGGCGGAGACCATCATTCGTTCTTTTCTTTCTTTGATATTTTCTATCTGTCTTTCTAATCTATCTATCTATCTATCTATCTATCTATCTATCTATCTATCTATCTATCTATCTATCTATATACTATATATATATATATATATATATATATATATATATATATATATGCCTAACTTTGAATCAGGCTGCTCTCGTGGTCTAGTACAATGGCCACTGACACATGAGACGATTCTGTGGCCCCTGTCACGGAATCCGGGTGGTAAGAATTGGTGATCGGCGCTTTTCAACACACGACGCTTCTGTGACGTTTACCTCAAAATCGTATCGAAAGGCTAGAGTTGCACGTCATTCCGGTTTGACGTATACGTCTTCTATTTCGCATTTGACATGGCAACATGCAGGCGATGCTATGAAAACAATTCAGTAAAAATCCAGAGGAGAAATATGAAGAGCAGCAACCTCAAAGAAGACCTTTCGAGTTTCTGACACGTTCCCTACGCAGTGCTCAAAAGTATACAAAAAAGAAATATTAGCAGTCATGTATCAATAAGATAATGCGTAGAAGTGGACGTTGAGCTATGACGACAAACAAACGACGTAAACATTCTTTTTTTTTTTTTTCATGCCCGCGGAAGGCCTCTGTCGTCATGGGGTCTGAGCGAGTGGGTAAATTGGAGAGCGAGTGAGAGTCGTGTGCGAGGGTGTGAGTTGTGCAGAGTGAGCAACCGAATAATAATAATAAGAAGAAGAAGAAGAGGAAGAGGAAATCGCCTGGTGAGTACTTGAATGAGTAAGCCCGAAAGCGACTGCGTCTGTTTATTAGGGGTGTGCGAATGTTCGAAACTTTCGAATAACGAATCGAATAGTTACTATTCATAAATGCGAATATTTTTTAAAAGAATTTGCGAACATTTCAAAGCGTCGACTGCACGTAAATAAACATAAAGTTGGAGAGACTTCCCAGAGGAAGGGGAGCGGTGGGCGAGGAGCGCATCGAGGCACCTTAGACTGTGCATGTGCGTGCCCGCTCTCCCAATGCGGCGCATGCGCGCAGCGCTGCCGGCCTCTGCCGCCTGTGCCGCAGACTCTCTCTGGGCTCTCGCCCGCCTCTCCCCTAACATTTTTCGACATCGGCGTGTAGCCGTTCCGTCACGTAGCCAGCGTTTGGACAGAGGTTGTGTGCGGTCACACAAACAACGCGCACAACTGTTGTCGACGGCGGCGGCGTTTTGCCCGCGTTCGCACCGAACGCGCGCGGCGTTGGTTACCTGTTTATGAAGAACGTGCTGACCTTTGCCGTACACCCTATGGCGGTGTACCGTAGCGATCATAAGGCCATGGTCCCTGTGGTCACCAAATAACTGAAAACCACCGGATCATATATATTTCTCATTCTTTAATAGTTCAATCTTCTAATAACAGAAGATTGGCCCACGCAAGAGGCCGCTTTTCGCCTTCGTGCATAGCGTTCGCCGCCAGCATTTCCCGGCAAACATCACGGTTACATAATCTGCAGCTGCCGGGAAGCGTCAGAATCAGTCTGGGATCTTTTAATGCTATGGCGTTCCACTCTTATAGGCAATACTATTTTTTTTTCTTTTTTCTTACGTGTCGCCCCCATCGAAGTGCGGTTGCCGCGGCCGGGATTAAACCCGCGATCTCGAGCTCAGCCGTGCAACGCCATAGGCACTTGTCTACCACGGTGGGTGGGAATGTAGGTAACATGCGCGTTCGAATGTTTGCGCATGAATGAGTCAAGGATTATTGAGCGTAAATGAGTTAAATTGTGGAGTGAGTGGAGAAATGAGTGGGGGACAAATTGATAAAATTCATGCCAGTAGGACTATAGAGAATCTTGTGCATATCTTCGACACCGAAAGCGCTATGCGCACGCCTACCACGACGCTCCTCTCTCTCTCTCTCTTTATGACGGAAATGAAATCTCGCACAGCCCCTTTGACAGCACCCTTCAGCTTATCCACGAGACACTAAAAGATGTCGTGAACCCGCAATCGCTGATTGGCTGTATGTGAGGGGAGCTCGGTCCCATCCTCTTCCAAAAAGTAACGAGTCACTTCTTCAGAGTACGTCACGTCACCACTCCATACAAACCGCACACATCTATATTATTCAGTGTAGCCACACTTGTTAGTACATGGGACACATGTTAAAACACATCAGAAATCAGGAACTCCGTGTTCATATGTTCTGATGTTTGGCAACCTAACATGAAATAGCAAAATAAAAACAATTTTGGAAACATGCTCCTCAACCTGACCATCCGCATTATTCTGTAATTTCTCGGTCGCTTCTGGGAATAATCTTGAAGAACCAGCTTAAATGTATCGGCACAACCGCAGTTCGGAAGCTGCAATCTTTATCAACGTCGTCTACGCATCTTAAGCACCAGCGAGATGCAGCAGCGGAAAAAGAAAATTGCACAATCCGCACTCGTTGTAACAATGCTATCGGAGCGTCGATAACCAGTATGATAAGCTGCCAACGTAGAAAGCGTCGATTCAAAGCACCGGGACTTTTAAAGCCGTGCGTGTCCAGAAGCAATCCGCTGCTCAATGGTAATTTATTCCATTCCTATACGGGTGTAGCCGCGGGTCACCTTGTCTAATCCAGATATTGAGTTCCACTTTTCTAGGACCTGCGCCGTAAAACGCGACCTTGAAGACGTTACCGACAGGGCTGCATCGTCTATATATTTCTGCTTCAACGACCTTTGTCTTCTTCGCCCGGAGTTCGATAAGTCCGCCCGGCCGTTTCCGCAGGCATGTGGGGGGGGGACTGAAGTCACGGCTTCTCGAAGTGGAAAAGCGGGAATTTATACTCACGTGATTGCCAGCACGCTCTCCTTCGCTCTGACTTGTGCGTATGCATCGTCAGCAACTGTGGGAGGGCAATTTGATTTTGAGCGTAAAGTGAAGTTAGCAAAGCTAACAATGCGACGAACAACGAGACTGCACAAGCTGAGAGATGTGTCAGTATCAGAAAGTTTGGCAACTCGTGTCGCCATGGTTTTAAAGCAAACAGCCTTTCTCGGCTCATAGACCAGCTTTTCTTTTTTTTTTTCTCCCCTTGTATCTGACCCTTTTCGTGGGCCAATCCCAAAGGCAGGGCAGTATATCAGAGTGGTTTTTTGGGCGAGTTGGTTCATTCTTGCGTGTTGGAATGGCAGCAAATGGAAAAGAAACCAGAAAAGAAAAGAAAAAAACACGAGTAAGAAACGGACAAAGTGACAGAAAGGGCGCTGAACAGGAAAGGTGCCCAGCATCCTTTCTGTCGGTACGTTTTTTATTCGTGGTTCTTTCTGGTTTCCTTGTCGTTTGCTGGTACTCAACCACTATTATAGTGTAGTATAACACAGCGTCTCGAAGCGCTAGGTGTCACGAGCGAAGAATGTGAGAAACTAGCACAGGATGCATGCGCCAGACGTTTCAAAGCTCTATCTTTGGCACGATAGAAGCATGCGTATGATTATGGCCTCGTGTGGCCTCGTGTGCATTCACAATAAAAAAAAAAGAACGTTCTGAAACCTTGCCTGTCAGGACTTGTCTATACGTTCAAGAGACATTTCAGGGACGAGTCCAATAATTCTCGCTTGTGTAAAGTACCCGAAACGATTGAACATTAATTGTTTTATAAGTTGCAGAGGTGCCATTTTACGCATTTTGGGATGTGCTTCAACTAACTCCTAACTCTTCAAGATGACTTTGATCGAAATCCTCATTCAGTGCGAGATATGCCGCCAACTATTTGTGACGATGTCCATTTTTATATGTTATACTCATTGGAATGCATAGTCTGTGGAAGTCAGGCATGCTGGATGGGAATGCCGAAACTATAAGTTCATCAGCAATTCGTTTCATTCAAATGATCGTCCAACTGAAAGATCTACACGAACAAATTAATTTTCCTTGAGGCTGGTGTTTTGTATTGGTAAGCTGTTTATTTTAGCTACCATTACTGTTTCTTGTGAAGATCGACCGTGGCCTTAGCGGAATGTTTCAAGGATCTTCTTCTTTCTGGGGTTTTACGTGCGAAAACCAGTCCTGATTATGAGGCACGCCGTAGTGGAGGGCTCCGGATTAATTTTGACTACCTGGGGTTCTTTAACGTGCACTACAACGCAAGCACACGGGCGTTTTTGCATCTCGCCTCCATGGAAATGCGGTTTCAAGGATGAGTGGAACCTCCATGGTTCTACGTGCAAGTGCATCGCCGTGTAAGGGAAAGACGCTGCTTAGCTCGTCTATCTGTTTGTTTCCCGCAAGAGTAATTTGTGCCCGAAATAAATACATCAAAGAAAAAAAGTGTGATCGTGGCCTAATGATTACAGCATTGGGCTGCTGTGCTGGAAGAAGTTCAATCCAACCATTTTTAACCCATAACTTTATAGCATTATAGTTGGACTTCACCCACTCAAGGGATCTAAAAGAAAAGTCAGGGTGTGTACCGAGCACGCGACCACGTCACGCTGTGCACGAAATCGCAAGTTTGTAAGAAGTACAAGGTATGGAAAAGTCACTTTAATAAAACGAATAGCTTTCTGGAAGCGTTCGGCTATTCGCTCACGTTCACGAGCGTTGTCGATTATCTGTGCGCCGTTTTTTTTTTTTAGCAATTTCTTGTTTTATCAGCACACAAGAATAGCTGGTACAATGCGAAGCTCACATCTTGTTTGCGTCCTTCCTTGTAATAGTTCTCTGATCTGAATTCTCGTTTACTTTATCTATGCTGATGAAATCAACGAAAAAATAAGTCACCGAAGAGCCACCATGTCGAAGCATTTTCACTAAGAAACTGGACGCTGCGAAAAAAAAAAGTTTTTTTTTTTTTTTTTACAAAATCACAAAGGAAAATGCGAGTACAAAGAAAATGATGAAGCATTTCGTAGCATACTTAAAACCAGATGTGTCACAAATTCATTACAAGTAACGCGACCTGCGCGGAACGCAGCGTTGAGTGCCGTTACACACACAAACGCGCTCTCAGCAATACGTGCGAATCAATTTTGACGAGGAATCACCAACTCAGAATGCCGTGGCACGAGCCGCAACTCGGCGCAAAATGGCATATAACACTACTTCCACGTTTCTTGCTTTCGCACCGTTTAGCCCTCGCTCAACAAGCTCGTAAACCAACTGCCGCTCATTCAAAAGCGCGGGGCGCTGCTCCACCTCCGATTAGCCTCGCACTCTCCACCTTCGCAATCAACTCTTCCTCCTCATTCATCCGGCAGCAGGGCGGCTTTTCCACTCGGCTCGAGGCCCGTACGGCGCAGGCCGCTGCTTCGGACGTAATTTGCGCGCACGCAAGCACACACACACACCGAACTGTGAAAGCAGAAAACGGTTGTCCTGCTCCGACGAGCTCACTCACACAGCCCCGCGGCACACGCTCTGGCGACGAGGCGCGGCTTCTCTTCCACCTGGCGGCGAACACAAAGTTCTTTTCGCGCGCAGTCGCTCACACACACACGCGGAGCAGAGCAGCCTGCGTGGCGCCGGCGAGCAACCGGTCTTACGTGTGCGGGCCGCCGCTCAGCGAAGGCCTCTTTGTGCCCTCCTCCTCCTCCCTCGCTCTTCTTCCTCTTCATCACTCACAGCCTCTCCACTGGGCGACCAAACTTCGTCCGGCCGGCTCGGCCGAGGCACCGCACTCAGCGCGCTGACCACGGCTGCGAGCGGTTGCGCGCGCCACCAACTCTTCTCCGTCCACGCGCGTCGCCGACGACGCTGCCGCTGCCTGCGCCAGCGCGCGCCTCTCTCGCGTCAGTCAGTCCTCTCCGGCGTGCTTGGCTAGAAGGCAGTTTCTTGACGTCCGTCGACGCCGCACCGCGTCGTTATCGCCGCCCTCCTGACGGGACGCCGCGTGTCGGAACTCGAAGACCCTCGCGCTCGCTCACCTCTTCCTCGACACTTTGCGGCGTTCGCCGTTCTCTTGGGCTACGTCGAAAGGCCGCTGTCTTTTGAATTGCGTGGCGTAATACTTTTTTTTCAAGCGCAGCGGGTGAATCCAAACCCATTAAGTATGATCGGAGATTGAAGAAGGCTTGGACGTTGTTTTTGTTTAGCGGAGCTTTGTGCCGCGGAGTCGTCGTGCATCTTTTCACCGGTCCCGCCGGCGATTGGCTTCGTGATGAAACCAAGGAGTGATGTGACCCGAGTGTTGCCCTAACAGACCGTCCCAGGGCTTTCTGTTGATGATTTTTTTTTTCGATCGGCCATTTCGTCTCTGTGCTCGTGAGAGTGCCTCGGTTCTTTGTCCCCCGACTGAACTTGTAAGACCGTGAAGTGTTGCTGTCAAACGGAAGATCTGGAGCAGTGGTGACGCGAAGTGCAGTTCGTGTGCTGGTGAAGGGTACTCCGTTCTCGAAGTAATTTTTGTTGTATTTATACATTTTTTTTTCGGAACACCAGTTTGGAGATCATCGATCAAGTGCCTGCGCGGGGATTCCGTCGACCAAGTGCGTGCACTGGAGTTACGTTGTTTTGCCAATTCGACGGTGTGAATTTATTTATTCTCATCTTCGTTATTTTTAATTTTTATCCCGCTTTAAAACCTTTTTATCTTCGTAAACACCGAACAACCACGACGAAGTGCAGCGGCTCCATACCTGTGGGTCTTCCTTCAGCGCCAATCTATTTCGGAGAAGCGAGTAAGTTTGTGCTCCATCCTTCACTACTTTAAAAAGGAAAAAAGAAAACAAAACGCAAAAGATCGCCATTTTATGAAAGCGTGCCCCTGGGCCAAATAAACTTCCAACGTCTTAAAGCTCTTTGTTTTT
Organism: Dermacentor silvarum; assembly: GCF_013339745.2. Lineage (NCBI taxonomy): Eukaryota > Metazoa > Arthropoda > Arachnida > Ixodida > Ixodidae > Dermacentor > Dermacentor silvarum. The sequence continues at coordinate 89,424,999 of NC_051157.2, forward strand.
AGGTTGTAATTAGTTGTTGCAGCCCAAGCTGTTTATTTCTTTAAAACTCGCACTGATTGTGTGCCGCGGGGGAATTGAGTCGGCCTCGTGCGGGCATTGTCGCTCTGGCAAATCGTTTCTCGTTAATCTGCAAAGTTGCTGGTGAACTTTAATCACCCCTTCACTGCTCTCGTTTATCGAGGGATAGGTTTTCTTTTTCTGTCTGTCTTTTTTTTTCTCTCCCTTGTGTCTGTACACAGGGGAAAAAAAAGAAAGTGCCAGTTTACTTCCAGCTTTTTTTACTTACCTGTAATTACTGCGTCGTTGTGGTGTCCTTGCCAGTTTTTGCGTAGCGTATAAGTTCAGCGGTAATGCTACGTATTGTTCGAACTTCTGTTACAGCACGTAGCAAAACAGAATCGACCGCAGTTATTAGCTATGACACGATCTAAAACATTGGAGTTTGTCGCAGCAGTTGAGTCGCATTGGAAGCCCCAAAACAGTACCGTTGATTACCGCACAGCAGCGATCGGCAAATGCAAAAAGGTAATCATCGCAATACTCCTCACATGCAACGGCCGTTAAGAGAACATTCAAGTTTGGCGCGCTCGGCACGTCGGATAAATAGTCTTCCAGCAGGCCACTTTTCTCAGACAGCTTGGAGTGACATGAACTTCGTGTTCGTCGGTCGCTTCTGTCTCTGCTGCAATGAACGTTGGCAGAGCTGCGTGTTTTTTTTTTTGTTTTTTTTTTTCGTCGTAACGACGATTAGGGGATCGTAAACGAGCGTCGCTATTTTTCGTATCCCCACAAGAGTGAGGGGGAAAAGTTTGGTCTCTCAGAGTTGGTGCGAAAGGGTGATTTATTGACCTCTTGTCCACATTTCTTCCTCTCCTTGTGTAGGCTATCTTTATTTTATTTTTATGCACGCCTCTCTGTGTATGACAGATGAGCGCTCCGAAGAAAAGGGCGATATGCTCATTTTCAGCTCACGTTTCGTCCCGATCAACGACGACACATTTTGTTTACTAATATATTTTATTTGTTTACTGTCTCTTTCTCCGGCTCACTTGCCATATCAGAGCCTCGGCGATGATACGCGGGGAAAAGCTCTCTACGGGCACATTTTAAATTCAGTTCCAGCGTAAATGAGTCGCACGGTTGCGCACTTTTACTTTAACTTTTCCCTTAAAAGTCTGGCTGAGCGGCTTTATTGATTTTCTTTTTTTTTCCTTAATTATTTCTGCTACTCCTCCTGCAACGCTCACGGCCGAACGCTTGGACGTGTTCGCCCCTGAACCGACGCCGAGCAATGTATTGAGTTGTATTTCTTTGCGCCGTTCTTGGGTAAGAGTAAGCCACACTCGCAACCCGCGGTGACGCGATGCCCTTTTTCGTGATGTTTTCGTGGCAACTTTGTTGCATCTGCCTCGGTGCATGGAGAAGAGAGAAAAGGAAGGACAAGTTTGGTATTTCTTCGCTGGGAGGGGCTTAACGGTTGGATGCAATATGCACATGACCAGCTGATCGCGTAGCGCGAATGTTTATAAAGCACTGGAACTTTGCAAGAAAAAGTTTCCTAACCGCCAGTTCCTCTTCGTTTCTGCAGTGGTGGCGCTTGTTCTACTTTCGAGTAACAGGGGTAAAAATACGCGGGTATGTAGAGTGCTTTGTTTCGTATACAGCTAGTATACTGCAACAACGGTTATGCATGCCTCCGCTCTGGCCGATATGAGTTCTGACATCCCAAATCTACACCTGCGAGTCGTGTCGTTTTAACAACGGTGGTACCTGATTAATTTCGAGCACCTGTTGACTTCACCGAGACGATTGATTCAGCTTACGCATTGGCGCTACTTGGTGAGGGCGTTGCTGTTGCTTATTAAACGATGCGAGGCTTGGAAACCAGGTGACAGAATAGCCGGCTATCCCCCATATACATTAGCAAAAAACACCATAGCGATCAAGAAACAATACAGAAGACAAGAACAAATAGAAGCAACACACTCAGTAGATTAAAAGAATAACACATCAAAGTCAAACAAAGCATTCAGTACTCTATGCTTAGTCAGAGAGCTCGATTTACGGAGTATAGATACATAAATATTTAACTCTTCTCGCTGATCCTGCAGGAGACGCGATTCCAAAATACGAGAAAAACACTGCGCATGTTATAACGTCTCTTGAGCCTGACTTCCAACGCTATACGTACAGTCCGCTGCAAAAGTGAACGGGACGCGGTTCTGCGATGCAAATGCAGAGCTGATGCACAACACTGGTAAGCTAAGGAACAAATACAATGCGAGACTTAAATGTTGGCGTCTAACGCCTGGCCACCTACGTGACACTGTCATGTTCTACCCGCCTTTCGTGTACAGTGCTATTCTTTAGTCAGTCCTTGTTTTTGCTTGAGAGAGACACATAAGTGATAAGCGAAAGAAACCGGGGTTAACCAGGCTGAGCCCGGTTCGCTACCCTGCGGCCTGGGGAAGCGCGAAAGGTGGCTGAGTATCCTCGTTAAGCGGACGAACGTGGCGGTGAGAGCATTTCACCGTAACACTTTCTTCGTGCAACCGCGTTTTTTGACAGTCGATAAACTTTAAGCGAGACGGGTAATTACTAGGCCCAAATAGTGGCGCAGCCAATTTGACGAATGTCTGAAGCGCAGCGCCGCTCTAGTTTAAATACCGGAAACGTTTCTCCCACGCTGCGCGCCGCAATGCGTGTCTGAAATGCAGACGAGGTGCGGCATAAAATGTACGGCACGGTTTCGTGAACGTGAGATTTCCGGCTCGAACATATTGCTTTCGCTACTCTATATACGGGCGAAACGAACGGGCGAAGCGATGTAGTATTCACCATTCGCCTCCTTCCGTTATATTTAACTCGTCCCCGCATCTATTCGCTGAGGTTCAGTCTAAGGGCGTCGTCTCTCTCTTCTTTGAAAGGGCGCGTTCGTCGCGAAAATCGCCACCCAGCAGGTAATCCAAATCCTCGCTCACCTACACACACACGCTCGTTCCACTCTATATACGTACACGGCCGCATTAGAAGTCGATGCTACTCGGGCTCTTGAGTTATCGGTGACCCACCTTGCATGCACAATGAGCAGCTCCCGTTACTGTAGCGTCTACCTCGGCCTTGAGTCTCCAAGGAGTAGCAGCCCAAAGGCTGCGCCTATGTACGCGTGTCTTCTTTCCCTCCTTAAACCTCAGCCCACTCTTCTTTTCTTTTCTCTTTTTTTTTTCGCGTTTATGATATCTCTTTCGGACATATTCTCTCCGAGGGCTTGCGAGTGAACACCACAGAAACGAGTATTCTGGGCGTCATCTTTCTCCATTTATTTCTGTCCCACCCAACCTCGTCGCGTTACTTCTATTTTTTTTTCCCCGCGAGATTCCTTTATTACCCCTTTTTTTCTTTCTTCGCGGCTGTCGAAACGTTAAAGTCCTCGATACCAAGGTTGAGCGCTCGTCTGGGCGCAGCTGGACTAATAAATCAAATGCACTATACCACCGGTTAAGCAGAGAAACGTATGACAGCAGGCTACAATGAAGGGGCAACGACGCGCGCTGAACTTGAACGTGCTTCCTGATAGCGGCCGGTGAAGGGAAATTCCTGGAGCCAGAGTCAGAAACTGGCTCGCTCGCACGTCCGGGTGTCCGGCAGCACGAGCACCACTGCGCGCACCCGCTGTGCTCGTCGTTTCTGCTGTATAGCAGACCTCCGTCTCATTAATTCGCAGCCTTGCGCCCTACACACACGAGTCAGACCGAAAGGAGTGCTCGGTATACGATCGACGTATAATGAATTGGCGAACACGCGTCAATAAAGCGACGGTTTGAGAAACTTTTTTTTTAGGTTGGCTGAAATAGAAACAGACCGAAATAGAAGCGACGTGGGTACGCGGACAACGCCTTTGGGAAGGTGCGCTTAAGCGAAAGAAACCACTGGTTGCTTAATAGGCAGACACATGGGGGGAGAGAGAGGTTGTGTGTAGGGCCCGCGGTGCCCAATTCGACCGTTGCGTGGTTGGCTCCGAGGGTGCTCACACTCGACGTTCTCCTTGTCTAGTTTCGTGCCGCGACAGAGGTTTGCAGTGAAGTTTGAGTTCAAGCTAGCGTTAGCCTCATGAAACGTCGAATCATCTTCAAAAGATACTACATAACATTATGTATTATCCCCCACCCACACCCCTCTTCACCCCTCTTTTCGAATTTCAAACTTCTTTTGCCCCTTTGCTCTTGCTATATTATATATATATATATATATATATATATATATATATATTCTCTTTGGAATAGCTGTATATAATATTCATGGCCAAACTTACCAAGTTCCGCAGCTCATAAGCACCAAATAACTCGACTCGGCAAACTGTCAAAGTGCCTGTATTGATTTCTGACGTTAGATATTGCACGTGTAACGACGTAACGACGCATACTTAGTGACTGTTGCGCACCGCAATTTGACAAAATAAGCGAAATGTTCTATATTAAGCCGCTTATTTTGATGCTCTCAGCGCATGTAGCCGGATTCATATGTAACACCTAAGATGCCGCAACAACCTAGGTGTTACTACACCTCTACTACAAAACCGTTGAATGTCGCGAGGCTTGAGACCGGCGTAGTTGGTGTTCCATGTTACTACGAAATATGGTCCCATGTTACTGTGAAAGATTTCGCTTGTCCTCGTCAGTTCCTGTCCGTGTCCCGGTGTGCGCTGCAATTCACAGAATGTCACGAGTCTTACACTAACAGGTCTGCATGCTTTCGACGTCATACCTAGCAGCCGACTGTAAGTTTACAGATGTTGTGTGATATATTCTCTCATTACGAAGAACATTCGAAGCGCGCGCGGGCACTGAGTTATGGTTTAGAAATGCCGTGATATATTTCAGTCGCCGAGTGGGGTTAGCATTGTTTGCAGCGAGAGCGATGTGTTCGACTCTCCGTTGCTTTCTGGGAAGGCTCAAGAATTTAAATATTTAGTCAAATGTCAGCTTGGGGTTGTGTGACTCACGATGACCTTAACGATCCTGTATGAGCAGCTACAGACATAGTCAGCTCAGTCGACCGCACTTACGGGTTTCGACGACTGTTGTATTTACTAATTCAAACAAAGTTATAATGTATGCGCTTCTTTATCTCCTCTCCGCGCATTTTCCTGACCAACCAGAAGAAAGGCGCTAGCAGAAACTCGGCAAACGGGGTTAGCTAAGGAGCGACGCTTTATTGCTTCTGCAGATATATATATATATATATATATATATATATATATATATATATATATATATATAGAGAGAGAGAGAGAGAGAGAGAGAGGAGAGAGAGAGAGACCTGCTGCGCATAGCAGAATACTGTAGGCGCGCTGTCTCTGCCGAGTCGAGTATGTTGCATTCTTGTCGACAAGGCATGCTTATCGAATAAAAAATAAGTTCGAAACATTGTAACACCTGCGTAACAAGCGAACAATAAGTTTATCACGTTTTAATGTTACAGTAATGCTTTCAGGAACATAAATTCGTCATGCTGCTGCATCCGCGAATGTGACCCCCTTAAGGTAAACGACCAAAACTGTCCTATTGTTGCATTCCTATGAGGCCGCCACTGACGTCTATGCCGCGTAAACTGACGTTGCACCACCGAGCTTCAGATGTTATTGGCGGCAAAGCACACATATGACACGACCACTATTCTTTTAAATGGAAAATGAAACATCCACCCAATCCTAGCAAATACTACAAAGGAAACCCATACGGGTTACTCGAAAGAAAAGCCTCGCAGTTGAAGAGAAATTCGTCCTGGTCCGGGACTCGAACCCGGGACCACCGCCTTTCCAGGGCAGCCGCTCTACCATCTGAGCTAACCAGGCGACTAGCAGATGGCAGGGCGAAGTCGAATTTTATCAACTCGAAGCAAAGGCAATGTGTTTGACGTAGTAGTAGTAATATTCTTTGGAAGCGAAAATTCATTTGCGCACCTTTTCGGAGTTTGTGGCACGGAGGGGCTGGCTGGCTGCAATTTTCGCCCGGGAATTCCTCACACAAACTCACTCAAAAATTTGAAGGACGCTTAAGCTTCGCCTTTAAGAGTGGAACACGATAGCATTCAAAGATCCCTGACTGCTTCTCGCGCTTCCCGGCAACTGCAGCTTATGTGACCGTAATGTTTACCGGGAAACGCTGACGGCGAACGCTATGCCCGAATACGCGAGCTTTCTGGTAGAAACGCGGCTTCTTGCGTGGGCCGATCCCGGAGGTAGTTCGCAGCCGCGCCCCAAAAAATACATAATTTGCAGGTTTCTGTTTTGTTTCGCACTTTTAATATTTCCGTTTGTGAAGATTTAACATAAAAGGCATGCGCTGTCGGTGTTTTGTTTCAGGAAACTTGTTTGTTGGCTGTTATTCTAAAAATTCTGAGATGAGGTATGAGCAACTTTAGTGATAGAATGGTGTGTCGACCTGGGCCGACACGCGATTGGCCCAGGTCGGTGGCAGAAAGGACGTGCTTGGCGTTGCGCGTTGCGTACCACACGTTTGCGACGATGTTCACGCACAACTACGCGTCTCGCCGTCGTGCTAGTTTTGCTGGACTGCGAAGTACAGCTGTGCAACTGCGGCACGAAATGATGGTGCTTCAACTGTACTCCGTTTCCCGCCTAGCGCGCAAGAATGTGGAGGCTAGCAGAATTTCTTGCAGTAGCTGCGTTCGCACCAAGCAATAAATAGTTCGGTGTTCTTCAACAGCAATTATATGAAATTGACCTTTTTTTACGCTCAGTAATGAATGCAAAGAAAAAAGAGCTTTTAATCCTTCACAATGAATGGACTGTGTTGTACAGCTGGTAATACGCTGGTTTGGACGTTTGTTCTTTCGTTGTTTTCCTTTTCGAATTTTTTTTAAATTTTCGGCTCGTCGCTGCAGCCTCACGCGCATGGCTCACACAACTTGATCACGAAACTTCATCACGAAAGGCGCAGAGTGATGCATTTTAATTACTGAACTTATAGGGTGGTAGCTTCTACATCTTTCCACGTTCAGTATGAAACGGATTATATAGACAAAAAAAAGCAAGAAAGAAAAAAGCATAGAATCAACCATTATATGGTACAAAATAATACAAGCTTCCCATACTTTGACAATAATCTTTGATGGCTCATGTTCATTAGTTTAATTCACCACGTCCTAACTAAAATTTATAATTGAAGAACAAAAGCAAGAGCAGAGTCCAGATCAAGGCACGAAGGCAGGATATAGAAAGTTCTCTAAGCTGCGATCCTCCGACGACACGTAGTCAACGCCAGGTCCTGGCTGAGAGTCACACTGGCGTCACAGCATCGCCCCGCCAAAGCGGCGCCGGGCGTTTTCATTTTTCTTTTCTTTTTTTTTTTTTTGCTTTAACGAGAGCCGCAGTGCGTAAACAAACCTCGTCGCTCACTGACTGAGAGAGAGAGAGAGAGAAAGAAGAAGAGGCAAGTGAGGTGGGTGGAGGCCGTGCAAAAGCACACCGCTGTTTCTATACCACGTACTCCGTGCTGCCAATTCTGTTCAGCACAACACGGTGTATGACAACTCTTGTTGATTCGTCATCTTCTCCACCGATTTTGTAACAGACATCTTTTGAAAGCTGCGGTCACAAAGGGGTACACGGCTAGCATGGTACCAAAATACTGTTGTAAAATCACTGGGACATTCGGTTACAGTGGCATCACTGTGTCCTTTGTGTAATAACACGACTTACTCGATTTTTGCTCCTCTTCCCGAGGTCTTTTCTATATGACATTGTGTCAAATACTAAAACAAAAAAAGAAAGGTAGTACAGTTAGCCATACACCCTTGAAATCGATACTTGCTGATTTGCTACGTATATTGATAATTAAAGCCTTTTCTACCAGGTGACTTTCCTTCGCGCAGCCGTGTCGACGCGTAATACGTTGTTTTATCACTGAAGTGGGACAGGAGGCTAGTATCTTCTTTTTGTCGGAGCTTCCGCACCGGGAGAACATTGCCTGCCAGTTGCGTATCAATTGTCGAGGATGATCCTTGTGAGTAACGGAAGCCGACGATTTCTCGAGGCCTATATCTGCTGCATTATAAACATATTATAAAAGCCACGAATGATGACTTCTGGCGCACTTCGGAGAAACAGTGACTGGCCGCAGTGAAAATGCAAACGACACAATTATGCCGTTCTTGGTGTCTACGGGAAAGTTGTATGCAGTGAGGACCATGACGGTACAACCAAGTGTTGCTGTTAGGCTAATACAGCAAAGGCGCCGTACTTTAATTAGTGCATTTACTAAACAGCTAAAGTGTCTTGAGACGAAGCGCCTCGTTCTTTGCACTGCACGCAATTTGCGCAGCCCCCGTGAGCCGCGCGACTGCGGCAGGGAGTGGTGCGCGGGCTGTCAGCCGACCTCAGAACAAAGAGGCGACGCCAGGGGCGTTCGCTCTCGACAGCCCTTTCTCTCCTCATTTCGACCTCCCTTTCTCAACTCTCTTCCCTAGTCCTGTCGTGCAACGGCAGTCAGCGTGTACATACGGTGTATATACGGCTCTTATACGGTCTTCCAACACTGGTTGTGCCTGCCTGGCTTCTCGAAGACACGAAGGGCTCGAGAAGTGCGCGGTTCTTGAGTGTTGATTCAGAAAACTCGGCACTGCGAAAACTCACTTTGTGTCCTTGAACTAATCACACACACACAAAAAAAAAAGGTCCCAAGATACGCGCTGAAATATCGCGCCTGTAGAAGCGCATAGTCTAAGCCTATTCTCCGCAACGCCAGTGAGGGGAAACAAAGCTTCTAAAGTACGCCTCGTGCGCCTGTATAAACTCTATACCGGGTTATGACGAAACGGCTTCTGCACTCACGTTGCCTGATAAGCCAGTCGCCAAGGGGACGGCAAACACTGATGCGCACAGAAATTAGGACGCCACGGCGTCCGGTGGGCTAACGACCTGCATCTAAGAGTGTTTAGGGCCTTCAAACTTTTCGATCAACGAAACCCTCGTTCTTCCGTAATTATCGAGTATTTCTTTATCGTGTGGCCATGGGTGGCATTATACCCCGAGCTTCAACAATGGTGAGATACAGGAGCATATTTGTTAAAGCACCTAACTGCACTTTAGCGTATTATTGGAAATGGCCTCCCTTTGCCCAGCTTCCCATTACCTGCGTTCTATCCTCTACAGTGTAACACTCGCATTGGAAACCACATTTGCGAAACAGCTACAAAATTTATTCATGTCGAGAGTTTTCTGGTGAGTGTGGTCAATTGTAAGTCCATTGTTCTGCCAACAAGAATGCTAAATAAATCTGTCATGATGGCGTGAACGCATAAACATTCGTGAAATAGCCACCGTGAACTGAAAGGTTGTAGCTCCACAATGGCTCAATTAGAGTACAACTAAGCCTGCATGCCGTAGTTAAACACCTTGACCGGTGGCAGCTGAACTGAATATGTCGCCTTTCTTCTCGCTTTATAGGGGGCGAGCAGCGAGAAAACACCACTTTATGACGTCACGTTTCTATAGGGCATCCTAGGAGCTTGCATTTCAAGCTTGTTTCCATACAACGGCCCGGTCGCTGGTTTTGATCTGCAGCCATTTTTCGGATCTCAATGCTAACTACATTAGGCTTTTGGGTCATATGGGAAGCACGGAAATTATACCGAAACCAGCGATCACATTCATTGTAAACAAAACATTTTCTCAGTCTTAATGTGCCAAGACAGCATGACATATGCTGTCGATATCTTCGTTAAGTGTCGATCACGTTAGCTTGCCAAGCTGTGTATCCAGCAACAGTCGCTTTCTGTGCACGCACCGACATGCACTTTAGCTTCTGTTGAATGACAGTTTCCGCCAGTATGTATCAATTATAGTTGTGCTTGAAAGCCACCTTGAATGAATGCCAAAAAGAAATGTTGTTAGACTGCTACATTACTCTTATGAAAGGACAAATAATTCAGTCTTCAGCAAGATTAATGTTTCGTTAGCCAAAAAGGACCGATGAGCGAGACATATCTGATTACACTATTTTGAAATTTCGGTAACATTTCACCGTGACGTCACAGAATTTTGTGGTACCTGCTCGGGATTATTTAATCGCGTATTAATACATGTTTTCGATATTTTGGTAAACAATAGTTGGAAGGCAACTGAAAATGAAGGAAAATCACTGATGCTGAAGTTTGAGTTTTTTTCGCGAAAAGTTCAAGGGAATATTTCCTTAATTTGTGACGTCGCACTGACGTCATCGGGGCAATTGTTCGCGTGCAAGATCGGGTGAAGGAAGCTTGGTCCTAATATTTTTTTCATTTAATGACCAACATTTGTCCACCAAAGAAATACAAATCGAGTTTGGCGCGATAACCTATCATCATTTTAAACGAATTCTTTTCAGTGGCGCTCTGTAGTTTCTCAAAGGAACCGATTCTTTGAAACCCGTCTCCGATGCACATAGATTCTAATATGAGGTCGGGATCAACATAACTTTACAATTAAAAGACAATGACAAAGCTACTTCACATTTTTTTTTTTCGGTAGATCCGCACATGTAGTGAACTTTTGTTTTGCATTTGGTTCATGTGTGTTGCAATGTCATATTTATGGTCATGCGGTTCCTAGTCTCCGAGAACAGGTTTCAGCGGTATACCATAGCTGAAACCCTTCGCAGGAGGTTTGACGCCGTAATCTTATTACTCATCGTGCACTCGGGCTTGTGGCTTCCCCGCAAGCCTCGGTGATAGAGCGGGCGGCCCAGCGCTGCGCACAAATCGAGGCGTAAACACTTTGCGTTTTAACAGCCCCTGGAAACACGAGAAAAAGTAGACAAGGAATGAAAAAAAAAAACGCGAATTGATGGCGTAAAGCCAAAATTAAGAACACGCGGGCACGTGAACTCGACAAGCGAAGCGGAGAAGAGACCACCAGCAAGCGCGTGACGAGCGTTGCATCAAGAAGTTTTTATCGGCCGCGCGCGTTCAACGGACCATATATTTCAACGTCCTGTATCGCCCGCGTGATTACGTCGTGCAACCACAGCAGACACGCCCTTCTTGCCTATTTATTTCTGATAGGCGGCGTTGCATAAGAAAAAAGAGGAAGAAAAGCACGTCCGGGTTGCTTTCTATTATTTCGACTTCCATCCTCTTTTCCACTAAACACTGTAACTTGTTTTGTTGGTTTGTCTCTTTCTTTCTTTCTTTCTTTCTTTCTTTCTTTCTTTCTTTCTTTCTTTCTTTCTTTCTTTCTTTCTTTCTTCTTCTTTATATTGGTTCCGACTATCCTCAACTTTCTGTATTAACAATTACACCAATGAAGCAGGTCAGACAAATAAAAGTGTCCTTGGCATAAAATGCGGTGCTGGTGATGAAAGCAACCGAAGACTGACAGACATACGGTTTCTCAACATATAAACAGGTATATAAAGACAGGTAGGTTAGCCAGTTCCTAGACCATCATAGAGAGGAAAACTAGAGTTAGCTGGCATCTGCCAGCATCTGCCTGCTGGCTTCAGAATAGAAAAATAATAGTTAATGAAGAACAGAGAGAGAGAGATTAAGAGGGGAGGGGCATAGTGATCGAAGAAGAAGAAGAAAGAATAAAAGAAAGAGTTGAGAGCAACAGAAGAATAAGATGCAACACTCAATCGGGCAGCACTTTTGCGTCCATCAAAGGGCCCACAAATTAGCGCGAAATTAGATCATCCAAGAGAGCTCAATGTTAGGCTACAATCGGGAGTCTGAATGTTTCACTTTCGAAAATGATAGAGAGGCTCTGTGAGCTTGATCACGTTTAAGCGTACGAACAGCGGAAATATAGTTTCGCCCAGTGCTTAGTGCTGTCAATCATCATTGCATGTATGACACTGTAGTCCGCTGCGTACTATAGGAGACACAGTGCAAGGTTAAGTGTTACAGTCGTGCTGCAGGAAGCACAAAATTCAATGAGTACCCGCCCTTCAGTCAGTCAAATAACTTTATTTAAAGGCCCTGCGTTTGTGGGACGGGCAAATGGTCCCGCCTAGGTGACGGCCAGGAGCTCTTGAGCCCTGGCGGCTTCCTCGGTACCCGCCCTTGTTCGCCATCAATTCAGCCACCACCACACTGCACGAAACTTTAGTAGCATGGCTCTATGGAAGCGAGTAGGAAGGTGTAGTTGAAGCCGCCAAAGATAGTTCGAGAGATTTTGTGACTTAGTTGGGCTTTGTAGTGGAAAGAATCAGGATGTAGATTACAGTGATTGGCTGCGGCTCTTATAGGCCTTTCCACTGTTCACATTCCGCCGTCAAAAAGTGCTGCAAGAAGCAATGCCCTTCAGTATAGAAACGTTTCTTGGTACATGGAATAGCGTGCCATTTCAAAGATGCCGTAAAAGCCGTAATAACAAAGAACAGCGATATTGTACCTATGAATTGTCATTTATCATTTTAGGCGTTATTTCGTGCTTGTTTTTAATTTCAAGGTCGCTGTTTTATGGCAACAGTGTTGACAGTCTTTTGATGTTGAGAAAAAAATTAAATTATGAGGTTTTACGTGCCAAAACCACGATCTGATTATGAGGCACGCCGTAGTTGAGAGCCAACATAGATTGGATATCTAAGAAGCTCCAGGTTACTTGTGCTAAATGCGCTGACATTATTGGTTTGTTGGCGCGCATGCATTCGTGCACGCGTGCGTGCATGCGTGCGTAAGTTATATGCAGTTCATTTCCAGACTCTTCCACTTCTATTCACTGACTGATTGACTTCAGCTTCTACTGTTGGGGCTTTATTGACTTGAGAACAATCGCAGAAACGGTAAAACTTGTCAGTTTGCTCCCGTCTTTTTTTTTCTCTTTTTTCAGTTGTATTTGATTGACTCTCGACGCACGTTTGCGAAAACTGCTTCATTGCCCGAATTCCCTCATATCATCTCATGCTATGACCCTTTATTCATTTAACAATTTATTGTTTATTGATAGGCCGGGAGGACAACAGCTGCCAACATTTCCAATTGCATCGAAATAAGTATATAAATCAGACGCGGAAGGTGGGCGCTGTACCTTTTCTACTACTCCAGAGCATCGACTGACGCCAGTTCTTATATGCGGCGAGGTTTAAGTGGAATAACCTATAATTTCTCACCATGAGGCGGCGACGACCCTCCTCGTCACTTATAGAGTTACTGTATAGGCTCACGTAAGGAGGGAGCCTGCGGGAGGATATACAGAGCCCTTAGCGCCCCCTGGAACCCCTATCGACGAAACAAAAACGTTGTGTGTAAGAAGCTGGAATACGAAGCAGACGGGAGCAAGTAGGCGGTCGCGCATTAGGAGGGAGAAGGCGACAAGGCAGCAGTGTAGTAGAGCGGCAGTAGTATGAATAGTATTAGTTGTTTTCTTAATACGCATAAATAACAATATTCAGCAGATGAAGAAGTGTTCGTGATTTAATCAGAAGGGGTATTAGTGGAACCTTCGGAAGCAAAGTTCTACTTCGGCAAGGAGCTAGGCCGTATAGTTGCGGAGGGCACCGGAATAAATGCGACCATCTTAACGAGCACCTACATCTGGGACCACGGGAACTTTGCATTCCACCTTCATCGTAACGCGGCCAAGGCAAGGGTAGCACATCCAAACGCTTTCGTTTCCCGCCTTGTATTCGTGCTTGCAGCCGCAGCACCGAAGAATTTACCTGCGGCGAACAAGTTGCGCGCGAGAGAGCCTTGTCTCAGACATGGGCTGGCCGTTTCGCGCGTGCCTAAGGAATTGAGCAAGAAAACGAGTAGATGCAATTGGCGCAGCCAAGTACTATCACCCCTTGAGTGCGGTTTTCTTGTTGACTCCGGCTTCTTATCACTTAGCAACAATAATGAACGACGCTTTCAATGTCGAGCGCAAGTGGAGATCACTGCGATAAAAGATATACGATTCAGGAATTACAACGAAGTTCCTCGTCGTTGCCACTGCTTCCTCTAAGGGCTATGCCGGCAGGTATTTTGCACTGTAAACGTACTGAAAATTTTCCAGAGCGTTCTCCTTTTGCTTACCCGGCATTGGATTGAGGACCTCTATTTCGACGTAGCGACTGCACTGCTGCCTAATGCGGCTGCTTCCACTGCCTATTTGTTAGGCGCTTGTACATGTTTCTCATCAGCGAGTTCGGTTCATACCATACCACTGGTAGATTTTTTTTATTTATTTTTTTTTTGCCAGGAAGCAACGCATGATGAAGAAGTTGCGTCAAACTTTTCAATGGCCGCTTCGGGCTCACTTATGCATTCCCCTGTTCTGCGGAAAAAAATGTTAGTAAAAGAAGAATTGTCGTTTTTCCACCGCAACGACAAGCTCATTCTCCCTCCTAATGTCTCTGCTCTCTCCTGTCAACGGTGTCGCATCGTCTAACATTGTCTTCGAGAACGCCTATGGTTTCGCTAGTTAAGTGCAGCACTAGTACAGGCAATGGCGAAACTTTTGCAACGATCAATAAACCAGTTCAAGAAGGGTCCGTGAAAGCTGTCATTCATCATTGCATCTAGGACACTGTGTCCTGCCTTGGCACAATCTAGCAAAAGTAAACTATTGGGATTCATGTGACGGGTAAATAAATAAAACAACACAAAGGGCGAAGACGGGAAACCGAGAAAATCAAGATGCAACTCACAACACACAATCAATAGCAACAGCTGACTATCAGGTTTAGAACACAATCATACAGTATTTTGTATGTACATCAAATGAATTTTCAACTAGCTCTGACGTATTGGGGCGGCTAAGACAGTGTCAATTTCATCGTCTAGATATCGGGGTGGCATTGTGGTCAAACATGCAACGTACAACTCGCGCTAAAAATTTCGATGTCGCTGTGTGCCTCGCTGCAGGTGTCACCAGGTGTTTGGGTCGATGCCTGTCGAGGATCGTCCTGTCTCTTTCTTCGCCCTCGTTTAAGTTGGGCTTGTCTTAAAACGTCATTTCTCTTCTTGGACTCAAAGTATTGCAGTCACTTGCCTCTCGACTACACCGTCTGACTAGATTGTTTGCAGGGGAAGCATTCCACTTCCTGAAATAGTCCCCCCTTACTTCTAATTGAATGGCCTCACTGCCGATAGAAACTGCACAACCGCACCGTATAGTGCACACAACCTTGCAGCGTGAACGCAGCTCATAGCTCTGAAGCACGCACAGGTATGTCACTCCTCCGACGCCGGAAAGCGGCGTCCTATCGAACTCCGTACGTGTTGCGCCAAAGACAGCCGCTTCTACCCACATCTGCTCTCTCGCTTTGTTTTTTTAAGTTTTTCGTTTTTAGTTTTTTGTCTTCTTCGGCGACACGTCGGGAAGAAGACTAAGCTCGGTAAACGAGCGCACGCCAAACTCGGCATCAGGTGACCGGGACTCGTGTGAGCTTTGTCCCTTCCAAAAAGCCCACGGGGGGTGTCCCATTGTTCCTCCTTGTCGGCCTCATAATTTCTTTTTTTTTTTTTTTGCCTCTTCCTCTTAAACCTTCCTTTCTTTCTGATTCGTCCCGCCAGCCGCAACAAAGGGAAGATCGGTGTCCGAATTTCTTAACCCATCCTTTCCATTGGAAAGCGGAGTCGTGGCTCGAAAGCACGTCACTTTTGGCGTAGTTCGAACCCTCCACCTCCTCCTCTTGTTTTCACGCACGGGTGCGTTCACTTCTTGGCGTCGGGCACGTGCGAGTCACGTGCACAGCAGCCTTGACTGTGACTCGTTGCGCATGCGCTCTTGCTTCGCGACTGCAGTCAGGGTCGCAGACGCTGTTGCAATTTCGCGCCGTCTTTGACAAGGACCTCGTCTCTTCTTTCAGGAGCCACTTGACTCCGCCTCTTGTCCGTCGTGTCTAGTAACCTAACGCGCCGCGTTTTCCTGCTCTGGTTGTTTGCATAAAACGTCTGACGTGCATCAAAGCAATACTGAGCGGAGATGTCAAATAAAAGGAGCGTCTCTAGGCTTTTCTAAGCCTTGCAATTGTACCTCTTAGATGAGGAAATGTTTCAAAAGCGACGCTTTCTTTGCGACGTTTACCTGACTGTGACAGGGTCTCGCCGATAGCTCACACGCAGGACAGCAGTACCGCCTTGGCTACCTTTACAGGTTTCCTGGCTGCTGGCCTTGTTCTGTACGAAATTACGCAATGATAAAGCAAATTATATCTAAATATCCTCATTGCAACAAGTATAAATCGTGCAGAGCTCAATTCCTTTAATAAAGCAAACCTTTCTATGCCTACTTTTCTAGGGTTCGGGGTTTGGTGCAACGGGTTGGTCGATCTTTCGCCGAATAAACTCCACTTAATTGTTGCACTATATCTCCAGTATCGGCCCGCCGTAGTCGGTGCGCCGACCCTGGACACATCGTCATTGCAAGGAGGACTAATCCCGGAGACTGTATATAACACGCGGTCACGTGGGTCACCTGGAGGGGTTATCCGCGTCTTGACGTCTGCACTGCTAGGCAAGCAATCGCTATGGTGCAAAACGCTGCACCAAAAATAGGCTAATCAGTTGCATGGTATTTATTTAAGCGCTTCGGGAAAGCTTCGCTTCTCAGGTTCCCACGTGTGAGTTGGATCTGCGTTATTTTTTTTTTTTCACTACAGGCTACAGTCTGTTCGTTTTTATGGAGAAAGACGAAAAAGTCGTCACCTTCACTAAATGTTGCGCTTCAATATTCGTGTTCAGGACGCTCCTATCGCATGCGCAACAGCTCGTAACACTTCTTGCCCATTGAATGTTTTTCGTTTCCTGTACAATCCCACACGTGCGTTGGTTAGTAAAATAAAGCGCGAATCTTAGTATCTTTGGGAAGAAAGGCGTTTCCCGGCACAAAAAAAGTCTATGGCTTCTAGTTGCCTTTCTCGCGGTATAGTAATAACACATCGCACACGGTGTCTGTATAGGATGCCACAATTAGGCCTATCATGTTCAAAAGGGAGTATACGTGTTTACTTCGTTGCTTTTGTAATTGTACTTTGGTCTCTAATTGTGGCGTGCTTGACAATTGTCCCGGGACGAAAAGAAAAATAACTACTGTGTATTTGCAAACGATGAAATTTCACGTTTATGGGCACGCCATTAATAAAATATTCTAATAAAAATATCACAGTGTGCACAATATACGAATGTGCTTACAATTGCGCTCTCATTCATGTTACTAAATACGAATACAGCGCGAATTTCTGAACGATAAAGTGCACTTTTATAGAACTGTCAGAATACTATCAGTATTTCATCATCGGTTCATACACTTCAGAAATAACAGCAATGAACTATCCCCCAAAACTTTTCCTTAATGTCAGGTGTTTTACGCACTTCCTCACTGTTTGCTTGTAAAAGTTATAGCCTGCTGCTACCAGTCTGTCCTTTTGATAGCGCTCTTTGCGAACAACTTTAGAACTCAGGGAAAAAGAGAGATTGTGGCGTGCTATCGAGATAGCGACCGAGGTACCCAGGACGTTGTCGCCTCCAACACCTCGACTGCAACACCGTGTTCAACGCTCTGCGCTTCTTAAAGGTGCCAGCACTTTAAAAATCTGAGCGTTATAGCTATAGCTTTCGACGCAATGTCGTAAACCTCGTTGTTAATAGGCCGTAAAACATAACGCGTGCGCTTGCACAAAATCTCCTTGAAGCGAGCTCCCGCGTAGAATGCGGACGTTCTAGACAACAGGGTCCATGGAGAGCGACACGTCCAAGGCTTGGAATGTAATCGGATTAAACTGACAGCTGGTTTACAGCCTGGCTAGCTTTTTTTATTCCTGGGGAAACGGCTTATAATGCTCGTCCTGGTTATTAGGGTGTCGTAACGCTGTCATTGTAATAAAAGTTGGCCGATGCTCGATATACGACCGACATTGTCGCACTATGTCATCACCGAGAGCTTAATCTTTGGTGTTAACTTCCCACGATAGCTGAGTACGGCGTGATGATGTACTTTCAGCACTAAGTACCATCCGGTCTAGCTCCTTTAAGGAAGCCTGTTTCTGAACTTACGCCTGACACGTTCATTCGTTCTACGAACAGTGTCTCCCAACTATACCTTCCATATTTCAGAAGCTCATCCGCAAGTAGCTCCCCAGAAGCACATTTATCACCACTTATACCGCTTATTACACACCAATATACACAGCTTATTGTAAATACAAGAGAACACGTTGCTATTTTCGCTAGTTCTGTTGACCACGTTTACTGCGTCTGTCGGCGACGATAAGGAGAGTGAAACAGTGATAAGGTAGCCCATAATAGCACATTTTAGATTCCTCTTTTGGGTGGCAACTTTTCTTTACTATCGCTAAGGGTGACAAAGGCAAACCTCCGGCCTCGCCAAATTGTACAAAAACGTGCAATACGTGCGTGCGATTCCGGACATTCAACTCACTGACAGCAGGATGTCATATTTTAAAAGCTGCACAATGTTGCCCATAAGCAGTTATATAAGCCCTAGTTAACTCCTGGTATCCTACGTCAACACCGGACAAATTAGTTTCCCGAGTATTACAGCGCGAACAAACATCGGCACATAGAAGGCGCATGCTAAAACGACAATAAAAGCATTAATTAATATTTTAACACGAAAGTGTTTTATGCCGGGGTCCACCAAGACTTCACTGACGTATTTCCGTCACGGAAATACGTCAGCTTACAATGTACACGAACATAATACAAAGAAAGAAACCAGAAGAAATAGTTCCACAAACATGCAAAATCTGGAAATCGAACCCACGACCTCTCGGTCCGCGACGATAGATCGCCGAGCGTTTAACCCATTGCGCCACAAACGCATTTGCAGAGAGCTACACAGACGCGCCTTATATATCTAACACTCCTCCGTGTACCCGCGCTCTTGCTCGGGGCGGTGCCGCCGCCTACGAGCAGAAAAGAGAAGTACTGCATTATGAGCAAATGACTGCGTAAACGGCTTTCGCTTAGTCTCAGGCCGCTTCGACGACAGAGTATTATGGATAACCTTGAGTAGTTTTCGAGATCGCTTCTCGTTTCGAACGCGTCTAAGCCTAGCGAAAGAAATATCCGATGCCAACGCCATCTATCGGGGAAGTCGGGAGATAGGCATGACGACAGCATGTGGCCTCTGAGATCAGAAGATTTCTGTTGAAGGTTGTTGTAGAGAGCTTGCACTGCTTGTCTGTTTCCTCGCAGATCAGCGGATATGGGATGTACAAATACAACGCGATTCCTGAGAGATCATACTAGGAACTACTCAATCGGTGCAGAGACATGCAGACACGGCAACACCAACGCGATTGCAGACGACGCGAAAAGGCGCGCGCGCGCGAAACACCAGCATGCATTGCGACCGGAACTAGTGCCTCCTGATTGGCTGTCGTCCACCGCTGCGCGCTAGACGCTTCCGGCGGCGGCGTTCGCCCGACGAAAATGTTTGGACAGGCAGATCGGCTGCGGACGGCAAATTTCTTGACGCCGGCCGTCGGACGTTCGCCGCCCGACGAAGTTCTTCGCTCGGACGCCGGTTATTCGCTCCATGTATTCCGGCCTTAACGCGCACCGACAGTGAACGCTTCGGTGGTCTCAGTACTACGACGCCTCGATGCCAGCATTCGAAGGGACGCTGGCATCAAGAAGCACTACCAACGCCACCTAGGTGGCGTTCACCGTACTCAGCACAGCGGAGCGTGGCCTCCGCAATTAGCTCTGAAAATGTTTCTGAAGTTGATCGCGGAGGCTGCAATTACGACGCGCTGTACGCGCTGATTTGACTCGGTGACGATTCAGTTACGTGCTTTGTCTTGCGCGTTGTATTAGTGTGTCAGTTACGTGCTTCGTCTTTCGCGTTGTGCTAGCGTGTGCAGCGTAGTGCAGCTTCCATATGCACGACGGTTGCTCATGGTCATCGACGTTGGTAGTCGTGATGGAGGAGACGTGCCACCAGGCGTCAGCGTGGGTGCATCAACGCCTAAGGGCGCTTTAGCCACAAAACACCAATAGACATTATATATCAATGTGCAATAAACATTACACTACTTCTGTGAAGACACGTTTCACTTTCGTGTTCTATACCGATTCCTATATAAGAGGGATCAACCACATTTTTTTTTAAAGGGCACCGTGCCCTCATGGGAATGACGGGATATGTGTCTGCGAGGCTTATGTTGGCTGGTGTTGAACGAGGCTTCGGCTAAAACGTGGATATGGCTACACAAATAATGCGTTCCTAAAGTAAAATCTACATAAAAGGCTTTCATTCACCCATATTACATCTCTCAATAAAGTTTACTCACGTACAATGCAGAATCAAGCTAAGAAAAGCAAGAACAGACGACAAGTTGTTCCAAAGCGAGCGAGAATCTTGTCGTCTGCCCTCCAACTTTAGCGGCCAGCTGATACTTTTTACGTTTCATATAATTGTGCGTCCAATAGTAAGTCCTCAAAACTAAACAAAACATGTTTTTGTGTAATAATAAAGCTAAAGCAGTTTTTTACGTGTTGTTTTAGCAGGAAATGAATCATTGTGACAGACGGAACGGTGTTAGCCGGGCGCGTCTTCAAGGCGTTCTGGCTCTCCAAGAACGATGCCAATCCGAAGTCACAATATACCGGCATTCCCATGGATACCACAGCGCAGCAGCGCCAATTTTCCCTCTAGGTAATATAGTGAGAAACTCTATGGTACGAACCACGCCGAAAAGTAATATACGAACCTGGAACACGGACCAACTGCAGACGCCGACAAGTAGTTTCGTAAATGCCAGACTTCCTAAACCAATATTCATCCATGCCACATTACTAAAGTCTAAATGTCCGTGATCAATGAAATCTTTACAAACAATAAGAAAGTTTCTAGATGTGCAATGCTGAAGTTCACGCATTATGTATAAAATTCCTCGTGTTGTTTATGCATTAGTATGTAATAGGGGCAAAAATATTTGGTGTTCTCCCACCTCTTTTCTTATGCGCTCATATTACTTAGTAATGCTAACTGGTCATTCGCATGTGTAGCAAAATTGTTTTTCAACTCTGATTTCGCACAAGCTGTACGGCGTATATAGCTATGTGTCGTGTTCGCTCTCTCTCTTTTATACGACACTGTGTCCTGTAGCTGCTTTGCCGTCAGGATAGCACGTCCAAGCCGAGCATTTTCTCGGCCCTTAGTTGTATCTCCCAAGACAATTTTGTATTGCAAGAGGTCTCTTGAGCTGAGGCTGAAAGGAAAGAAAAGGCGACTTGTGAGCGTCGATATTCGAAGTAATCGATGTAGATTGTACGAGGACTGCCTAAATGAGAGACATCGATACCATCTATCGAAAACAGTGCGAAATGCTGAGGCCCTGCTGTGCTTTTGCATTTCTCCACGGGAGCAGGCCGAAGAAAAAAAAGAAGAAAAAAAAAAAGACTTCGAACTCCCGTTTACTGCGACAGAAGAATTCTCCCACGGTGAAGACCGGCATCTTGCTTTTCCGTTACGCTTGCTCTTAGGGTTGAAAATTACTTTCTTTCTTTTTGTTTTTGTAGCTAAACAACGCTGATCCTGGCCGCGTACAAGGAACAAGCTCAAGCGCGCATACACAAATAGCCGGAAACGCGAAGAGCAACGTAAATATATCCACAATGCCACCAGAGATATCCGCAACACGTCTGCCTTCTTGCCTTTACCGACGTTTACGCATGAAGACCGACTTGAATCTGCGACCGTCCCGTGCCACTCATCGCTTCGACGACCAAAGCGATCCTTATCGCAATGCGCGCGCTGTATACGCATTATTGCCAGTCTCTGGGAGAGGGGCCCCTCGAGTGTTCTTTCTTTCTTTCTTTCTTTCTTTCTTTCTTTCTTTAATGCAGCTCACTGTTTTTCCTGACTTCCGCAGACGATATTGGAGCGCTTGTAGGAATTCGTTCAAAGGCGCCAAGGATCGCCACGAGAGAAAAAAAGAAGAGATTGACCATTCGAGGCGCGAACGATTCTCCGCGTTTCAGCCTCGGCGCTTTTACCCAATGAGCGTCCGTCGGCGCTACTGCGTCACGTCCTGTTCGCGCTTTTTTTCTCGTTTTGTTTCGTTTTACCGGGGAAATGTGGACGCCTCAGCCTGTTGCGCTGTCTGGTCCATGGTTGCATTTCTAGCAATCTCCTGTCCACGCGCAATCTCCTGTCCATATATATATATATATATATATTTCTCCTGTGCATTCGTACTTTTATAGGTAGCTTTTTTCCCTTGGATGCCTTCCCATGAGGCCTCGACATGGCAGTTCTGTCACAATTTTCGCTCTTTCTGTCTTTGAGTTCTGCTGCGCTATTTCGCGTTTTTAAACATGCGCAGGCTAGAATCACTCGCTAACGCAGGTTATCATCAGTTTGCGTCATTTAGTGTACATTTCCCTTCTATTTTCTTTTTGGCTCTGCACCTATTGGCATGTACAGTCGACACGGCAATGGTTTTCGAACCGTGACATCGGAGAAAACGCCTGATATTTCCGCGGCCTGGTCTTCGGATTTCCAGCTTTTAATATTATGTGCGAACAACATACCGTTGCACGGTTTTGCTGACTACAGCTCCAAACTGCTAGGAAATCCAATGTTTTTCCAATCCCCACAATTCATAAGCTTAAACATAAAGGTATTGACTGTGCATTCACTACGAAATTTGGCGCTTCCAGGCAATTTCTCTCTATTTTTCTTCGGTTTTTGCAGCTGATGCATACCATGCACTCGAGAAACAAGAAAAGTAAATTTCTGAATTTCAAATGTATGGGGTTCAACCTCCTGAAACTCCACAGAGGGTTATGAGAGACGCCATTGTGGAGGACTCCGGATTAATTTTGAACACGTGGATTCCTTTAACGTGCACCGGTCAAAGCACGGTTCACGAGCGTTTTTGCATATAGCGCCGGATGAGCGGCCGGGATTCGAAACCGCGACCTCGTTTTCCGCGGTACAACACCATAGCCACTGTAAGTCGTTGCCACGGCAAATTTCTACGTCGAGCTACCGTAGCAGTTATACCCGATATATATATATATATATATATATATATATATATAGAGAGAGAGAGAGAGAGAGAGAGCGCTATGAGTCTGTTACAATTTGAGTCTACCATACAGTTATACAGCAAACGTGTGACGTAACACGTACTACTGGGAGCGGAGATAATTTGCCTCATTACAGATGATTTGCATCGAGATAAATTGCCTATAATGACGCACCTGCCACTGTTTTCCGTGCCTACATAGAACTCGCAATTCCGTTTCTTTCCAACACCGCAGAGCAGACAGACCCGTTAGCCACTAATCATGTAGAACGAACGTTAAAGTGGCGCGTGGTGAATTTCAAGTTAGCGCAACCTCCTCCCGGCCCTGTGAGGTTGCGCTTCTCCTGCTTGCGGAGAGAAGTGATGCGCGCTCGTTTCATTAAACGTAGACGCGTTACTCTGAGCAAGGCGTCATTTCCATCGATACGAAGCATTCCTCTGCACGCTTAGCCCGTTCGTTACAGAGCGCCGTCGGCTGAAAGCCCGTACTCTACGACTCGATCCCTGCTACCGGCTCGCCCAACACGGCACGTGTAATTGCTATGTACACGGACCAACGCGCGGGGAAGGCGCACGTCGCAACATGGCAAGGGTTTTCAACACGTCGCGTCGCCAAAGCGCTTTTCCATAGTCCCTCCGCTATTTACGTCGAATGCTCTAATTGGATCGACTTCTCGCGTCTCCATCATTCCTGACAGCGTCCCGCAACAAAGCGACCGGCGGCCACGGCGGTGTCTTGCTCGGCGGGAAAGGCCTCCCTCTACCCGCTTTTACCCCCGTCCCACCATCCCCCTCGCCCCGTCTCTGTAATTGCACTTGGCCGTGAACTGCGGCAGGCTTCTCCGCGCTTGCTGGAAGCCTTGCAGAGAAGGGCGCTAAAATGGGTAACCGACTCGACGTCAAAGCGTCGCGACAGTAAACATGAAGCTCTCACCCTGGTGCTGATTTGAAGAAGAAGGAAAGGCTTCCTTTTTTTTTTTTAGTTGCTTGTTTGACATGACTTCCGGGTTTATCAATAAGTCGTTAAGCCTCGGATTACATTTTGTTTTGTTTCCGGTAATCATTGTGTGTGCTCAAAGTAATGCCACATTTACTTTGTCAGCCACCGCTGTTGCTGTCGACAAATGTTAGGATTTCTTTTGGCTTGACTGCCTGGTCTGAAGTTACCATGAATTAAACGGTTGCTTTATCGCGAGGACCATATATTTATGTTTTTATGAATTAGTACTTACGTGGCCGCCTCAGTGTATACTGTTATGATTTGGATCTTTATCTATCTATCTATCTATCTATCTATCTATCTATCTATCTATCTATCTATCTATCTATCTATCTATCTATCTATTAGTGGCACGAGCACCAAGTGACACTCTTTGTTTCTTGTGCAGCAACTTCCGGTTAGGGACCGACTTCCGGTTTGTCACAGAGGTAGGACGAAATGAAAAATCATAGAAAAATAAAAACAGTTAGATATCGATGTTTCTACTTATGGTTGATAATAGATATGACACCAGGGCACATATTTGGCACGATAAATAGCTAATTTAATATCAGGAATAATTAGAAACACATAAGGAAAGTCTAATTGCCGTACATCAAAGCACACAATCGTACACTTTAGATACCCACCGCATCAGAACAGGCTTGGCTCCTTGTGCAGGGGGGTTTCCCGCCCGTTGCGTTCGCCATGGAAGTAGACGACAAGGACACTGGGCCAAGTGTTGTGTACCGTCGAGTTTCCGACGACGAGGACGTCGGGCCTAGTGTAGTGTAATGAAGTTTACATCGTTTCCATCAAGAATTCACCATCATTCTCTGTGTCAGTGTCGTATTTCAAATTAATAACACAAAGTTAACCCAAACAATACACCAGGCTACACCAAGGCTGAGGTGCGAGGCCACTAGCAGACACGGAAGTCAAGGAGTAGGGTCGTTTCTCATATTTATTATTTATTTATTTATTTAGGACGTACTCTCATTGAAGCCAACAGGACCACTTGGCCATTGCAGGTTGAAGGGCTCGGGCTTCTCACGTTGCGCATCGAAGGCTGTTTCGGTGAAAAATTTACGGCGATGACTCAGTTGTCTTAATGATATCACACGTTTCACAACAATTGGCGTTTGCAAATCAACGGATATGAGCATGCACTTGCTGTGTGTGTTCGTGAATGTTCAAATGCTTGCTTCGCTGTCGGCGTGACGTTCTAAAGGCTCTTATCAAATTTTATAGCGGCACCCGTTCCGTCCCCGTCGTAGTAGTAGTAGTGTGTAACCAGTCTGAGAAAAATGAGAAAAAAAATTCCGAAGTTGTGTCCGTAGCGCGGAATCGAACCAGGGACCCCTCGCTTCCGAGCGCGCGGCGTTAGCCCACTACGCCACGAAGCGCACATAGACACACGCACCACGATGGCAATAAATACCCAACATTAACGAAAGGCCGCGTTTCTAGCGCGTTTCTAACGCGTTTGTGCTAGCGCGTTACGGCCCGTGTAAGAAGCTGGTGTAAGACGCTGTGGCCTCTCCGCCTTACCTTCAACGCGTTTCGAACGCGCTGCCCAAGGCGGTGGCAAGTCAAGTTCAAGTCGAGGAGCGTTTATGAATACGGGGGGTATACTCTCTCAGCAGTCATGTGATGGCGTCGGCAAACGCGGTGCACGTTCCGGCATGTGTAAATGGCTGCGTAAGACGCTGTGGCCGCTCCCCCTTACTAGAGAGTACTGCACGTTTCTAACGCGTTTGTGCTAGCGTCCCCTTAAGCGGGAGATCCGATGATTCCCTCCGGAGCTTCGCCCACTCATCATCATTCACCCCGTGGATATGCTGTGATTTTTTTGGACGAGAGCGGTTTGCATTTGATAATTTAAAGAGTCTTCGCTGATCAAGTTTATTCACCTCCATTTTCCTCCTTATAATGAACGCTTCTCTCTATCCCTCTCTTTTTTTCTACTCTCATTTATCTTCCCCAGTGCCCAATAGCAGGTCAGAAGTTTGATTCAGCATGACCCCTTCAGCTTTTATATCATATTAAATCGCTTTCTCTGTCTCTCCTGAATAATTGCCGAGAATTTCCTTGAGTCATTAAAGAGAAATAGTAAGTTAAGATATAATGCAAGATTATGCCTCGAGCATAGTAAATAGGCGAGCCTTGCCATGAGCGGAAGCTATGTCAGAAGGTACGACAAAAATAAAAATAAAATAAAATAAAATAAAATAAATAATAATAAAATAAACTACCGTTGGTGACATCACATTGACATTCCCCCACCAGCTCCCCGAGACGTGACAGATTTTAACAGAATCTGTTCGGAGCAAGGCTATCGTTCATTAAAAAAAATGATAACATTGCATACGAAAGTAAGCTAAGGTCGAGCCTTGAATCTTTGAAATGTTTTCTGAGGTAGTATGAACAGCGTGGTGGATGTAAAATTAATAAAATTTGGTCTTTTTTCACCCCTAATAATGCACGTCGTTACCCTTAAAAAATAAAAATAAAGTTTTCAAAACATACCCTACCAGTTTAAAAGGGACATAAAATCTAGTGGCCCTTTAATAGGGCACTAGCCGCCCGAAATTTGTCGTCAGGATGCATAGAAAGTGCGAGTGAGTGAGTGAGTGAGTGAGTGAGTGAGTGAGTGAGTGAGTGAGTGAGTGAGTGAGTGAGTGAGTGAGTGAGTGAGTGAGTGAGTGAGTGAGTGAGTGAGTGAGTGAGTGAGTGAGTGAGTGAGTGAGTGAGTGAGTGAGTGAGTGAGTGAGTGAGTGAGTGAGTGAGTGAGTGAGTGAGTGAGTGAGTGAGTGAGTGAGTGAGTGAGTGAGTGAGTGAGCATGGTCAGTCTATCGCGCGCTCAGGCCAACTCCTCTCAGCGAATCTCGTTTGCTGGCAGTGATAATCGTCTGCCGTGAGTCTCTTGCAAAGAGCAACTGTGTGATTACTATCTACGTCTGTCTAGACTACTACTAAGCTATTCGTGCACCCCTAGCGTCTATTATTCGTCTATATATTCGTGCACCCCTAGCGTCTACACGAATAGTGATCTGTCTTGGCCTGTTTACCTCATGTATATTCGCGAGATAGCTTCCTCCTCATTACGCGAGCTTCTTACATTTAGTTCAGTTCAGGTTTCAGTACGCTCACTAATGACAGTTCGCAAGTTGGCAGAGAAGATTAACATATGAGCTTTATCGCGGGTCGCTGGGAATTTAGCAAAGGAATGAAATGCATTGATAAACATAAGTACATGCAAGAAAAAAGTGTAACCAGAAAGATGAAACAAAATAATAAACCTTGTCTGGCTCGTCCCTTTTCTTTTTCCTTTCTTTCCGTGCTTTGTAGCGATGTCGGCGTTACGTTTTTCTTAATTTTCTGCTGTGCCAGCTTCTTTTTCCATGTACACTTTTTGATTCTAGACACGCAGGAATGGCAGGACACCAAGCAAATTTTCAATTAAACCTTCACCGGCACCCAACAGGGAGAGACACAGGTGCTAACATCTCTGGGAAGTTGATGACGTTATAACCTGGCTAGCAGCCTGGCCTGGCTTGGCAAGCTTCTTCGAATACGTAACTCTTGTTCCCTTGCCTCCTCTCTCTTCCTGTCATCTTTGTGTTTCCCTTTCCCATTCCCCTGGCGTAGGGTAGCCAACCGGACGTTATTCTGGTCAACCTCCCTGCCTTCTGTCTTTCCCTTTCTTCCTCCTTCTCCTCCTAACGCTTCTTCGCGCCGAGCTTTTCCGCGAATGGGGCCTGGGCATATTGGAATCAATCAGACCGGGATAGGTTGTTCACTTTGACGGCTCCGTTACGGGCGTCGCGAGAGGGCTCGATGACTGGGCAGTGTGTTGTGATGCTGCGTCGATGCGTATGCACAGCCAGCAAACTTATAAAGCCCGATCAATGTGTTGTGCGGGGGCTTTCATGTTATACGTTACTACGCCACTCCGCAACGAGAAATCAGCAATTAATCAGTACCGCCAGATGCAGTAGACACGAGCGACACATTTCATAACAGCTGTACTATATATGCCGTTTATTTTGCTGATGGCTTACGAATTGCGTCGACCATTGTTCTGACCACCGGCTCTTTTGAATGCGTGTAGTTATTTTCTATAATTCTCTCGCACATTATGCTTGAAGGCTCAGTCTCATTTTTGTCTTAACTTATGTCTCAAGCTAGACGGGGAGAAAAGTTATAAGGGCAGTTAGATGGCAGGGAGGTTAACCAGACTGAGCCCGGTAGGCTACTCTGTACTGGGGAAGGGGGAAAGGGGATCGAATGAGGGGAAGGAAGAGAGAAATTCACACCCTGCACAGTTACACAGTCAAGCTTTCATCGCCGAGTTTCGTCACAGGCGGTCATACAGGCCAGTACGCCTCAAACACGCAGCAGCGCCCTTGTAGCCCTGCACATAGCAGACGCACGAGGCCACGGGCCCAAGATCTTCTCCTCCGTAAAAGGCTTGTCGTCTAAGTGCCCCAAAGCCGTCCGAAGGGCACTCCTCTCATCTTTGTATCTGGGGCAGTCACATAAGAGATGGCTCAGCATCAAATGTAATGCAATTGGCACTTTGTTTGTAAACTCCTATTCACAGGCGGCACAGTAATGTTGCTTCCCGTCTGTTAAAATCCGGCAAAAGTTCTAATTGAATATGTAGGTTTATGGCATGTAGGCGTCGGTTCGTAAACTCCGGTGTATTCCACTTTCTTCGAGGTATTTCCATTCTTTTTTCTTGCGTATTAGTGCATGTGTACATGATTTGCCCTGGTTGTGTTAGCCAGCGCCACTCACAGCCATGACGACGGATGTGGAACGTCATTCCACCTGCAGGCGTCACCTTGTACGGGAACTGAGGGGCAGGCGACAGTGTGCCTGTTGCGCGTGCTTACTGTTGCCTGCGCCACCTTTCATCCTTCATCTGGAGTGCCAGGCAATCGACCTACAATTTTCACTAAATACGTCTCTCTCTATGTTCCTCTTTCCCGTCCTGTCATCCTTGGCCGGCATATAAGCGCAAGGAACAACTACTAGAACAGAATAGTTTCAACTGCGCGTTCCGTCCGCCGTCTGCGTAACAGTATCGATGGGGTGGACGTAGCCTACATAACCAGGTCGATGTCACCTCGCTGAGGAGACATTGCTTACGTTCGGTCTGACTCTCGCTATCATCATGCAGCAATGACATTAAGAAAGAATAGTTGATCTTCCAATATGTGCGGACACCAGTGTTCTGTGACCGTACTGCGTTTATACATCTGACAATGTTCCTTAAGGAATTTCGCCTGTAGTCAAAAGGCCATCGTTGCATTCGTATTGTAGCTATCAGAGACGCACCACATGTCTTTCTTGATGTAATATTATAATAATGTAGGGTTCTGGCCTTCACAAGCACTCGTTAAACCTGCTCTTTGTGCAACATCTTTATCCGGAGGGCTATCCCGTTAACAAATTATCCCAATGTCGGTAGAGGTTCAGCAGATCCTTATAGTCAGTAGAGATCTACTCGACGTATGTATACGGAGGCTGTAACCTTCCATCTTATAAAAGCTATAGCCTTCCAGCACTGTGGGATCAAAATACGGCCTCGCTCGCGTCCATACTGTACGGCCCCGCTGCTGTTCGCGCGATAGCGTGAATCGCACTCTGATGTCTTTTGCGGCTGAGCGTCTCCGCTGTTATCGACGCAGCGCCACTTCGAGGGCAAGTTGTGCGCGAGTATGATGCCGACAGTGCACGGATCTGGAATTTAAAAGCTTTCTTCCCTTCACCCCCTCCCGTCTGAATCCCTCAACCACCTCCTTTACATTTGGTATATCTACGAACCTTACGCCCATTTACAGGCCTCATTCTGAAGCTCTCGTCTCGGGCGCTCTCGCTCGCCGTCGGCCGGACGATAACCGTTGCCGCTCGAATACAAAGCAGCGCGGCTGGTGTGTGGCCTACGTCAGGGCGACGGGCCGACCCTACGGGGACTTGGCAAACGGCCGTTGCCTGGGCAGTCAAGGAAACGGTCGGCTTGGTCTGGCAAGAGCCACGTGCAGTCTAAAATGGAAAGAAAAAGAACGAACGAATGGTGTGGCTTCAAATAGAAGCAAATCTTAAGGCTCACCGAGCTTTATTGCGTGCTGCTTTCCCCGGGAGCAGTAAGGCGCCAAATATCCTCATGCACTCTCACCCGGCGGCCGTGTCGTCACCACCAACGTCATCAGCTTAAGCTGTGGGCAATCTTCTCGCTCCGTATGCATGTTTCGTTTTGTTCCTCTCTTTTTTTTTTTCGTTTCGCACCGCCGCCACCTTTTCGGCTGTGCCGCAGGTTATGTGTTTGGGACAATGAGATGCGTTCACCATCTCCACAACTCCGTTTCTGTGAGGTCGGTTAGAATGGGGTCCAATCGGAGACTGATGTCTTTTTTTGGGGAGCGTGGAGAAAAAAAGAAATTTAAGGCAAAGGTTAAAGTAAAATATAATCAAGATAAATGGCAGTAGTTTTTGCGACATAGGCTCGCAAGAGACATGTAGAAGTATAACAATCGGCTCGCCAACGGTAACATCGTCCAATTGCACTTTAGACGTTTTGTCGCGTTTTAGATTTCGTGAAATCAACAAAAACTGACATGTTTATGGTCTATTCAGGATTTTGCCAGAGTTCTTTACTGGGCTTCGCGCGATCCCATAGCTGTTTTTCAGAGCAGACTAGGATCGAAACTCGTACTAGTTTGCTCGACATCAAGAATGATAAAGCATCGCGAAAGACATGGACGCATGTAAGCCATGAGACAAGCGCGAACATGTGTGAGACACACATGCGAGACACGCACATTTGAGACACGCACATATGTGTGTACGTCTCACGTATTCCTTGCGTCCATGACTTTCGTGCTGCTTTAGCATTCCTAATATTCAGTGCGGAATGTATTTCAGTGCACCGCCCAGCAAACTCCCTAGAGGTACGCAAAAGATTCAAAACTCTGCTAATACCTTACTAAAATTTCAATTCATATTCAGTCACTTGCCAAGAAGTTTTTTTTTTTTTGCTTTTTTTTCCTTCAAGAGCAAGGAAGTAAGTTAGGGTCTCAACACAGGGCAATAAACTCTTCAAGCACTCCTGCGTCACAGTCTGCAATTAAACTCATTTTTATAAAAATAAAAGCCGTCTCGCCTGAAAAAGAAGGGAAAAATTGTTAACATAGATTAGAGAGTATAATGTTGCTACGCGGAGTGATTACTTTATTGTACAGTGCCCTCGCTAAATACCAGAAAGCTTTCAGGATAGTTATTCTCTCTGGTTTTCTTATTTTTTCTTCTACATTTTGCTTCATCGCAGAGAGCGCGATATAAACACGGCGGCAAATCTATATTCGCACAAGTGAACATCAGCTAGTAATTTCGTCGGCTGAAAGCTGATTGACGTCCCTGCGTTCGTGCTCGTTGCGTAAGAACACAGCGTGCGCAACAATAAACAATCGGGTAAAGACAGGAAAGCAGGAAACAAAATATTGATTCGATAATCTCTGGAGTGCACCCTCCCACGGCTTCTCTTAATTATGAGAAACAAGGCAACAGAAAGGTGTCCTGTATTTCTTTTATCCACAAAGCATATCTTCCGTATATGCTCACTGGCACCGGCACCTTACCACTTTCCGTGGTAGTGAAGGGAAAGCTGCTGCACATGTATTACTGCGCCAAGTAGTTCGGCAGCTTTTGGTAGCGCTTTTCGAATATCCGAACAGAAGGCTCAATCGACGCAGCTTCCGCGTGTGACGTTTTCGCGTTTTCCAAGACGCGGAAGGGGAAAAAAAGCAGCACAATAAGTCAACTTTAAAACTTAGGAGTGTGTTTTGTCTTATGTATTGCAAATAGCGTGTTAACGGTTGCTCTGCCCCCAGCTTAAGCTAACTCTGACGAAAAATGTGGGACTTTTCAGAAGCGCTCTCGCTTGTGCGCGCTTTGCCTTAATTGCCACAGAAAGTTGTCCGGAGGGAATATAGTGGCATCATTGCCCCATTCCGCGAAGCCTATATCGTCGGCGCACACGTGAGGCAAACACTGCAACAGCATGCAAAGCTCATAGTCAGCCTTCCCCTGAAAGACAACACAACATTTGAGCAGCATTAACAAATTACAGCTATTCTGTCTTTCTGCTTATCCATTGGCAGTAAGAGCAGCCACTTCCACCGAGTCATTGCACGCACTTCACGTTTTGAGCAACTGCTTACCAGACCGTTATAAATTTCGCAAATTTGAAACGACTGCGATTTTTCTTTTCGTGCTCTTTGACTTTCGAGGCTTTGTTCGTAATTTTTTACTATTTCTTTGTGTGTTTCCTCTTTAGCGAGGTAATGTTTCTAAGTAAAGTTTAAGTAAATGGGGGTAGCCGGTTGTGTGCAGTGTGCTGTATACGTTAATGTCAGTTCGCTCGGTTCGCTCGGGACGAGAAATTTGTGGTATGCTATTGTACAGCTAGTTCAGTGTTGAAGCTGACGTAGTTGTATCCTGTTTCGTTGAGTGAGTGAGTGAGTGAGTGAGTGAGTGAGTGAGTGAGTGAGTGAGTGAGTGAGTGAGTGAGTGAGTGAGTGAGTGAGTGAGTGAGTGAGTGAGTGAGTGAGTGAGTGAGTGAGTGAGTGAGTGAGTGAGTGAGTGAGTGAGTGAGTGAGTGAGTGAGTGAGTGAGTGAGTGAGTGAGTGAGTGAGTGAGTGAGTGAGTGAGTGAGTGAGTGAGTGAGTGAGTGAGTGAGTGAGTGAGTGAGTGAGTGAGTGAGTGAGTGAGTGAGTGAGTGAGTGAGTGAGTGAGTGAGTGAGTGAGTGAGTGAGTGAGTGAGTGAGTGAGTGAGTGAGTGAGTGAGTGAGTGAGTGAGTGAGTGAGTGAGTGAGTGAGTGAGTGAGTGAGTGAGTGAGTGAGTGAGTGAGTGAGCGACATAACTTTATTTGAAATCCGGCGATTGGGAGGCCCGGGCCTGGGGCCGCCTAGATGGCCACTGGGAGCTGTTGCTCCCGCACGGACATTCATGGCTCGCTGGACGGCCAAAAGTTGGTCTAGGAGTTCTGAGCTGAGTAGCGTGGCCGACCACCGCGCCCGTAGATTTTCCGGGGAGACTGTCATTTTTTCTTGATATACTTTACATCCCTTACATCGTTTACATCCTTTACATCGTTAATTTTTTTTTTGCTGGATTCTGGAGTGAAAAAGAAAACGAAGAAAGCAGGTGCACACATCAGAAATAATAATAGCACGTTTCCTCCTCACGTTATCGACCTCGACCGGAGTAAGTGCGTCTCCACTTTTGGCCTCCACCGAAAACGGTTTCATTGTCTATCTCCTACTGTAGTGGGTTTTCTAATAATTGTTCTGCTAAAGTCACTCTGTAGATCAAAAGTTGGTGAGAAATGTCCTTAGCGGTCTTGATTATGTGGCATTTGGCAGGTCGAGGGACAGCCCACGTGACGTACATGCACTATATGCATAAAGCTCGAGCGATATTCTCAGACATTCATTAGCTTTAAGTGCTTTCCGCGTACCTAACAAGAAAGCTATACATACTCGTATACTATGAATCGTATAGTCGTTTTCTAGGAGCCTGACGCGCCGCGTGATGACGTTTTTATCAACATTTCTTCTACCTTCATAACTGCTGATGCCGACGACCCAACGGAACTTGAACTCCGGGCGATATATAGGCTGGGCAGTAGACCAGGTCTCAAGCAAGATCCATGCAAAACACATCGATATATACACAGACTCCCAATATGCGCTGCATGCTTGCAAGTCTCGCCATACAGTCTCGTCATAAGCTCTACTAGTCAAGCAGGCCTTCAGGCGTGCGGAGCTCCGCGGGGTCACTGCAACACTTCATTGGATCCCTGGTCACCAGGGCATCGAGGGAAATGAGAGATCCCATGAGTCGGCGCGCGCCCTTCTTTCCAACCGCGTCATCTCCCGGGATCCTTCAGAGACCCTCAGCACCAGCAAAACTAGCACGACAAAAGGAACACACCGTATGACCCAGACAGAGCTCTGAGAGTAGCAGCCAACCGACGCAAGAGGGAACTCCGTGCGAGTGTCCTGCCAGACCCAAACCCACTTGCCGTGGGTCTTCCCAGGTCGGGGCAGGTGCTGCTGCATAGGCTCCGTTCCGGCTTCGTCCTGCTAAGCAGCGAGACCACCACCTGAGGGCGGTGCAAGTGTCGTCCTACGAGGAGTGGATTAGGCCGGCAACTGGATTGGCGGATTCCGACAGGGCCATTCTGGACTCGCTCTTGGGTTTCGCCAAGGATACGCAGCTTCTAGGACGGCTCTAATTTCTCCTTCCCTCTCCCCTTCCTATTCCACATAACAGGCCTTCGAGCCGTCCAACAATACATGCATTTTTATCATCATTATCATCAACATTTCATTCCTGCGTGCCTTCATGGCGAGCTTTAGTATGCTCGCAAACGGTGTTTCTACCTTAAGTCTTTTTCTCTTTTTTTTTCTTTAATCTTTTTCATTTTTATAACATGTGTCACGCTAAGGCGACGGTACCAAGAAATACAGAATTTTAGAACGCATGGACGTCAAATCCTGACCAAGCGCGTTTCTTGCCCGGCAGTCAAAGACCTCAGAACGTTTAACTGCACACCAAGCTAGCTTAGCGTATAAATTTTACAGGAACCGAAAATGGCATGTTTTGGTTAGGCTTATGTTATAACAGACTTTATAAACTCTAATACTTGCTAGCACCAAGAGGAAAAGCTTGGTACGCTCTAAAACTGCGTAAATTAAAAACTCAGCTGGCTGCGCCTGCTTAAAATCTCCGCACAAATTTCCTGTGCGACCACTGACTGGGCTAATGTTCATCTAGTTCAGTCTAGTTTATTGCCTACTTCTATAGAACGATTAAGCCGTGTTCAAACATGAACAAAAAACACCCGTAGTGAACCTCTCTAGGCCTTTCTGGTGCAACAAAAAGAAAGTATCAAAACAACTCACACTTTGAAAGACAGCGAAGCCCCTTTTCTTGCATTGACGCCCTCAGCGTGCAAATTCGAGCGCTAAATTCAAGATGGGAAGTTGGCCCTTCCTTCTATATTTTCCCGCGAACGAGTTTTTTTTTTTTTTTTTTTGGGGGGGGGGGGGGGGGGGGGGTGCATTTGAACGGAGACGAGGACGCTGAGAAGAGGGGCGGAGGAAGCTGGGCATGCCACATACTAACAACTAACAAAGAAATTTTGGAGGGGGCACGCGTGTGGTGTTGTGCCTCTCCGTGGCTACGTCACGGATTGTGAGCGCTGATTTCTTAACGTTACTATAGCTAAGGTCGTGAAAGAAACCCTTTTCAGACTTTTGTAAAATAGAAGAAAGAATAAAAGCTTTCTGGCTGCTACGAGGAAAAAAAGACGCACGAGTCCGCTACTTTGCTTGTTCCTGTGCAGTCGCGAAGGACGGGAATGCGTCGCCCCTACGCATTATGCTTAATGGGAACAGGGTCAGAGGGCGAACCCCCGAACCGCGCATCACTCGCGGCTGAGATAACGATGAACTACCGCTCCCAGTCGCAGACTAGTGGCGTCCAAGTGATCGGTCTTCCGTTTTCTTGGACGCCTGGGACGTCCCAACGACGCGTCCCCTATTTGCTCGCCATTTCTTCCACCGAAGAGTTATGCCTTTCTCCGGCGATCGCTGCCCCGTTCGCCTCTTTTGCTCTTGATTTCCCAACGAAGCCCGTGCCAGTGTGAACGTTGTTTCGTACCATCTTACGGCGCGCGCGTCACCCGACTCGGCGTCGCCGAGAGAGACTGAGCGGTGCCCCCGAGGCTCTGCATGGCGAAGGCGTTCGCTCCGCTGATTTGTCATTCGCCTCTCCCGAGGCGATGAGAATGAATACGCCGGGTCCATTTTGCTGTCCCTGTCCTTGCATTCACATCGCGTCGCGCTGCGTCACGTCACGTTGTGGATTGACAGAGAAACGACGATGGGGCCAGAAGCGGGAGGGCTTGTCGCCGTCCTCTTGATCGAAAATAAGCCGTAATGCTTGGCATACAAAAAGCACTCGTTTATCTATATTTTTTATGTGATGTACATCAGAAAGGGAGGTCGAGTATAGCGGAGTAAAACATGAGTAGCGAACCAGGTTCGTCTTTCTGGAATGATCGCTAAAGAGGCTGAAGCACGAGGTCAAAGAAACGAGGCCGGATTCAGAAAAAAAAAAGAAGCTAGAATTCTGCGTAAGTGCAAGCTTCAGCCAATCGTTATGCTGCGCGTATTATTAGTTGAGGTGGCCGGCCAATGCGCAAAGAGCACTTACGAAGAAAAAGCTTTGTGAATATGACCTCATACGAGTAGTTTGGTTTTATTTAACATCACCGTCTTCTTGTTTAACGTTTGTTCAGAAAGATTCATTCTTGCTGACGCGCCCTGATCATAGTATAACACCAAAACTGGTTCCCAACAGATGCCTTGAAGGAGAGAACATGGGCCCACTCTTCGTTGATGGAAGACTGACCTTGACTCAGGCCTTTAGGGGCGTCATGCTGGAAATTCTACTTGACATCTCTCGCTACATGTGGCATAGGCTATACCAAGGACATCGCCCTTTGCTTGCACGTTACAACAGAATGCATTGCATAAGTTTCTTGAGTGTGGATACATATTGTCCAGAGTTCACTGCTATATATGTAATTCATCAGGGTAATATGCTTACGTCGCTTGCAGTCTCTACATCTCTTCCGCTCTCCGTTCCTTTCCCTTCGTCGACCAACAGGCCGGAGGCTGATTTCTCCAGTCAAAAGCGACGTTTCCATGAACCTGATAAAGAAGGGTCGAGTCGGCTTGTCGCGTCTAAAACCGGTCATCAAATTCATGTAAACGCTCAAGGGTCGGTAGTATGGAAAGTTGGCCGAATTGACGTCGATTCATTGGCAGAACAACGCAATTAGACGGGACG
Source organism: Dermacentor silvarum (assembly GCF_013339745.2). Classification (NCBI taxonomy): domain Eukaryota; kingdom Metazoa; phylum Arthropoda; class Arachnida; order Ixodida; family Ixodidae; genus Dermacentor; species Dermacentor silvarum. The sequence goes on from NC_051157.2 coordinate 89,461,897, forward strand.
TGAAGAAGACAAAAAAAAAGAACCAGAGCGCTGTCTTGTCTTCTCCTTCGTCACGTCTTGTCTTTTCGCGCTGTTTCTAGAATAGCGGGTCGGGCTGAGCGGGCGCCGAGGCGAGTTCAGTCAATCCACCTGCAAGGGGTATAGGTCGACTCGCCCAACCTGCACGGCAAGATGCATGTAAATGCAGTCGGGTCGGGTTGGTTCAGTCGGGTTGGGCTGGTTCGACCCGCTCACGTATACTTCATGCAAACGAAGCTAAGGAATCTTACGTCTATGTGTCTTGTTGCGAAAAAGCTTGGAGGACGCTTAAGCTTCGCCTTTAAGAGTTGAACGCGACAGCGTTATCGGGACCCGTTCGCATCGCATCGTTCGCATACGGCAAGTAGACTTTATTCACTGCAACACTGAACGTGGGAAAGCCAGCTTACACAGACCAATCTTACACCGATCCCCTTAAAGTCGGCTTCACTTTTAAACTAAAATTCATTGCTGGAAAGACGTTTTTCCAGGGGCAATATAAGTGGTCTTATAATAAAATGTGAAGGCCCTAGCACCTTTTTTTTATTATTTTATTAATTGTTTGCTATTGCCCCGACGCGCACAGGTCTGGTAGAAATGTTTGAGTTTCCTCGTAGCAGAATTAGTTATTCTCGTACATTCAAATTACAATCCGACGCCGATTGGTAAACAATCCGACGGCGAATCCGACGCCGAATGGTAAACTCGTACTTTACCATTTTTCTGACGGATTTCACTGTGAGAAATCCAATTTTTGTTCACCAAAACCTTGCACCACGTGGAGGGCCCGCGCGGTCAATGTGGTTGGATGATTTTCTCCGCAACCCTGCGATCACATGCCGGTTGCCGACGCCGGATTTTTTGCGACACGTGGCCTTAAACGCTATCGCGTTAATATGCAGTTCGTACAACGTGCCGGCTGCAGGCAAAGCAAGTCTGTGAAACTCCGGACGCCGCGATCGACTGCATACGTCAGGCAGCGTTAGTACGAAAGTGCTCGCAGCAACGCCTTTAGAAACTCAAATGTCACGGTATAAAGTCTATTTGAGACGTGGTTTGACCGGTACTCGCTTCTCGCCGACCAGCAATGGGCCGTCCAGCAGGCCCACGAAGCGGCCGCCAGGTCTGTCGGTCCCTACGTGGGAGACGCCCACTACGCCCTAAGCGCGTCCTGCAGAACCTAAATAAATTTTTTCCAGTCCAGTTAACCGGTACTATGGTACGTCCAGCAGGTTAACCTTCAACAAATGGCCATGTCTTGCTGTTCGGGGTGCCGTATGCGTTCCTGCGAGCAACAAAAATGCGCACACCTTCAAAGGCCATCGAAACAAAGATGAATCTTATTAGAAAGGAAAATGGTTTCAGTGGCTATGTTCCGAGAAATAGGTGTTGCATATCGATGTTTCACGCTCGCGCGCGGAATTTATGCGCTAGTTTCCTCGTTTCGTTTTCTTCTTCTTCTTTTTTAATGGAATTAACCAGGTGGGAGCTTCTAAAATGATTTTATGTGAGTGCGTATGAACAGTCCGTGCGCAGCTTTTTTTCTAGAGAATTGCCCGCTTCTTGTAAATAAGATCTCGATTTCCACCTCGTCATGCATCGAAGTTTCGAGCCCATCTCAAATGTCCATAGATAGCAGGGCGCGAATAAATCAGGCGATCTTTCGAATTTTTATAGTTCATATTTTTAGAGGCAATTATGCACGTGCCTCGCATCTACAGGGAGCAAGTGCATCGCGCAAGCGATGCTACAACAATAAAGAGCACCTGTCAAGTGAGAACGGCTTTGTCCGTAGTTAAGGACGGCGTGTCTCGTGCGTACGTGTATATACTTCGTCTCAGCAATGGCGTGCAGTGCAGGAAAACCTACAGTTTACGTCAACCAGTCAGAGCCGAGAAAGTGCTGCTTGCCTCAAAGAAATTATTTTACTGCTAGCCCTTTTGTGTCCCTGAGCCATCCTTAATTCCTGCACTCGGCTGGAGGGCAGCTGAGCCTTTTAGCCAGCCGACGATATATACGAGCCTTTTTCCTGAATCACCGAATTGATGCGTAGCTTTTGCTACACTGTACGGAATTAGCGAGGCGGAGCATGCGAGTATGTGCTTCCGCACGTATAGGTTCATGCGCCCACGCCTTTGTGTTTCAACCGAAGCCTGTCGTGTAATTTTGCTGCAGCTCTGGGTGCTTCTGCGCGTTTGGCCCGCCTACTCTTTTACGAAGAACCTTTAAATAAAGCTGCAAGAGTGGCGTAAGAGAACGAAAATAGGTTCCACTGCTCCACGGTTCAGCTGCTTACTGGTTAGCGTCAAGATTTTGGTTTGTGGGTAAAGCATCATTAGAAAACTGAACAGGCTTTACTCTGTTGGAAAAGAGACGGCTTGCCTCGTGCTCATTCCTTTGTCAGAGTCCTGTTGTTCAGTTATAAAGAAGCTTACTGGTTGCTGGTAATCTAACATTTTCTTATTCATTTCCTTTTAATGTTACGAGAACCATGCATACAGGCATGTCGGCGCTATTACTCTCGACTATGTAGTTGCAAATATACGACGAATTTGTGAGGACAGACCATCTTTCAGTTGCCATGTGAAATTCTTTAATTTCCTCTAGCGAACTGCTACTTCGGCAGAAAGACCACTGCATTTGTATCGATTTCCCCCACGAGAGTTCGAATGAAATTCCATAGCTTTTCTAAAGGGGGCTCACTGAAGCCCTACATAAGCCCAATAAAAAGTCTGCAGAATTGTAAGCAAGACTTTTTTAAGGGCGTCGCTACTACATTATTAGCCTCCTTATATGTCAATCGAGGATATATCTTTCTGCTATAGCATTCAAGCGGCTTGTCAGTTTCGGTTTTGAATATAAGATGTTATGTTTCCGAACGCGCTCTTTTAAACCTCGCTAAATAGTTTTAAAAAGCGTGTTCTTATTCATATAGATGTGTCAGGTTGGAATAAAAAAGAGGCCTCTTTGTCACCTTCTTTTGCACTGCCATATTTATTTGTCTCACTTAATTCTGCGCAAGCAAATCATCACTGACGGCAGTTATTTCTGAAGTATTGTTCCAGGGGTTACTGCTTCGATTGAGATAACGTGTGAAATGACATTTCAGGGAGCGTAAAAGAAGCCTTTTTTAGTACAAGATCTCGAAGCAGTTTGTTCATTGCACAGTCTGGCAGTAGGTTTCATCATCGGCATAAAATTATGTTCTTTTTTCTAATGCACCCTTAGACCCATCATGTTTCCTGCCATAGAGCGTCGATTTCAAGACCCATGACTCATGATTACCACTTCCAGTATATCCAGTATAAATTATAAGATAATGCTCACGTCCATATGGTTGACTCATTTTCATTGTGTAAGTAATGTCGATGTTTACGAAGGGTACGAAGTCTGGCTCCCTAGCTCGGCTGCGCTAACGCGAAGGCACGGATGAAGTTTAGGACAGCGAGCGGACAAACTCGGAACACTGTCGGAGGACAGACAATCCTGGCATCGGTCCTTGCTACCGACGCTGTTTTCACCTTGGTTTCTGGGCTATCTATACACATGCACACGCAGAAAAGGAAATGCGAAAGGCATTGGCATTGGAAAGAAGACAAGCATTTCCCTTAATGGACTTACTGCCGTAAGCGATTAGCGAAATCCGTGAGGAGTATTGCACGCGAACTTCTCGCGTTATCTATGTACAGACAGAGGCAATTTGGCTCGTGCGATCGCGCGGCCGAGAAGGCGCTGGCTCCATTTCGCTAACTCCTTTGCCAGATAAAGCTGGCGTCGAATGCAGCTGGCCCGCGATGAACGTGCTCTAAGCATGCGTGCGCTAATCTTACCACGCTATTTTTTTTTCTGTCCATATAGTCGTTTAGGAGTTAAATGAATTTTCGGCGTCCAACGGCTTATTCAGCAGACGCTCCGGGGCGCGCAATGCTCGGCGCATGGATTTATGCCGAAGTGATTATCGCAGGTTGAAGCTGCGGCCGCCTTTGTATACAGTCCAACCAGATAAGGTGGCTAAAGAATAATAAAGTCAGGGGTTTTAATTACTTGTCAAAACCACGATTTGATTATGAGTATCCCCGTAGTGAGAGACTCCGGATTAATTTTGACCACCATTATATATAGTGGTATTTAACGTGCATCCAATGCACGGTACTCGGGCGTTTTTGCATGTCACCCCCATCGAAATGCGGCCGCCGCGGCCGAGATTTGATCCCGCACCCTCGGGCTTAGTAGCGCAACGCCTTTATCCATTGCTCCTCCACAGCGGGTCTGCAGAATGCAGGGTGCTGACTGGTCTGACAGCCGGGAACAAACACTTCTTCCGCTCAAGCGAACGCAAAGAGACGTGCGCGTGCGCGTTTGCGCTTGTATGGGTGGGTCTGCGTGCTTGCGAGTGTGTATGATTGTGACCGGAGGAAAGTTGGACGCCATGTTTTGAGTTCCCCGTGCAGAATATGTCTCATTTGTGGTCGCTTATACCGCCGTCTCATGTACTTAGCCTTGAGATGGAGTCCTTCCATGGCATGCTCTCGGCTCTGTGGGGTGTTACATTAGCACCCCTTCGCGTCATCAAATCGCATCTTACGACGACGTTTCGCTACGGGGCCATTTCCGGCTGAGGTTGCCCGGCACCTTGTCTCCATCATCGCAGTTCTCTTCTTTTTTTCGTTTTTTTTTTTTGCTTCCCTTTATCTGTCATCTTTCGCCAGATTCCGGAAACAGTAATCGATCTGAACTTTCCCCTCACGCTCCTTTTTTTTTTTTTTTTTACACTCAGTATCGTTCTGTGACCATGACAGACTTACGCTCAGCTATTTTCGTTCCGAGATGTTTTTGAAGACTGTGTACACATCGCCTTATCACAGAATTACAGCCGACGACGAGATACACATTCGACGTTCGAGGTAACATGAGTTGCACGGCTGACGTCGTTTGCGTAATCATCGGAATTAATGAAATGGCGCAGTTGTGCCGCGTTACAAGCACAGCGAAAGCTTGGCAGAGGCGCCTTTCCGTGCCACCGATATTCATCAGTCGCTCGTAATTTACAGCTATCTCCGCTCACCGTTCCTGTTTTCTCGGGCGGCACCATTCGAAGCAGGTGTTGCAGCAGGAATTTAAATCTGTCGCGATTACAAAAATTTCGTATAAGTGTTGATACGGAAGCAAGAACGAAGCCGTTAAAGCCGGCGATAAGCATAATGCGAAGGCCTTACCGAAAGCCGCGGAAGGCTAGATGTTTGGATTGGTGCATTTTCGAACGGAGTGAAGGCACTCAACTGCGGAAAACAACCATCTCCACAAAACGATCGAACGGTGATGAAGGAACGACCTTGCACCCATTTGAATTGTTCCAGGCGACCGACTCGTCGAAAGCGAAGGTCGTCTGTCTGCGCACAGCAGAGACGACGTTGAAGGCTATGGCCTTGATGCGCAATGTCTGACGTTGAAGCGTTCCAGTGGCATTATGCGTAAGGTTCCAACAGAAAGCCCCCCGTCATACTCAGACTTAGCATGGCAAAATCGGGAGGCCACTTTGGTTTAGGTAAAGTTTTACTGTGCAAACGTTGGCGTGTTCTGACGGGAGCAGCTTTCCGAGCGCATTTCCCGCTAGCATGTCTGTACCTTTAGCGAGTGCTTCCAAATAGGAGCTTAGATTCTTCAAATTTTTCATTCGTAAAGAGAGTTTGCCTGCGAATGGGCGCCCTTGCTAAGGACTTTATCGCTATCACTCTAGTTTTTATCGACGACTCTTCAGTATACGGGCCATAAGCACATTTTTCATGAAGCTCTTTGTATGATGCAGAATTGTTCGTAAGTGGCCGGCCGTTGATAATCTCTCCTTATAAGGACGAAGAGCTTTGTGAATCCAGCTGTGGATTTTTTAACGGTATAACGACGGATCCTTTTCTGTGCACCAATGCACGGGAAAGCGCGGGAGTCTGCGAAGGCAGGTCCTCGCGAAAGCTCTGTTCTTACGATAAATTAATTCCGAAATGAAAAATAAATACAAAAAATGTGGTTGATCCCTCTTATATAGGAATCGGTATAGAACACGAAAGTGAAACGTGTCTTCACAGAAGTAGTGTAATGTTTATTGCACATTGATATATAATGTCTATTGGTGTTTTGTGGCTAAAGCGCCCTTAGGCGTTGATGCACCCACGCTGACGCCTGGTGGCACGTCTCCTCCATCACAACTACCAACGTCGATGACCATGAGCAACCGTCGTGCATATGGAAGCTGCACTACGCTGCACACGCTAGCACAACGCGAAAGACGAAGCACGTAACTGACACACTAATACAACGCGCAAGACAAAGCACGTAACTGAATCGTCACCGAGTCAAATCAGCGCGTACAGCACGTCGTAATTGCAGCCTCCGCGATCAACTTCAGAAACATTTTCAGAGCTAATTGCGGAGGCCACGCTCCGCTGTGCTGAGTACGGTGAACGCCAGTGGCGTTGGTAGTGCTTCTTGATGCCAGCGTCCCTTCGAATGCTGGCATCGAGGCGTCGTAGTGTTGAGACCACCGAAGCGTTCACTGTCGGTGCGCGTTAGTGTCATAATGCAGTACTTCTCTTTTCTGCTCGTAGGCGGCGGCACCGCCCCGAGCAAGAGCGCGGGTACACGGAGGAGTGTTAGATATATAAGGCGCGTCTGTGTAGCTCTCTGCAAATGCGTTTGTGGCGCAATGGGTTAAACGCTCGGCGATCTATCGTCACTGACGTATTTCCGTGACGGAAATACGTCAGTGAAGTCTTGGTGGACCCCGGCATAAAACACTTTCGTGTTAAAATAAGCACGACATTGGGCAGGAAATGAAGAAAACACATCAATGGCTACTGAGGCAAGGCTGCACCATTGACAGCAGCATTGCCTGTATTGCGGTGCCTTACACCAATAAACCCAGTGTGCGCCCACACCATTGACTTTCTCGCTCGACATCTTGCGCTAGAACAATAAAAAGTTCAGCGTACTTTGCCAATGAACCTTCATTGCGACTTCAACTTCCACGGGTACCAAATGTTGCGAAGCTCACGTGGAGAAATTACTGGCCACGCCTGCCAGGCTAACCGAGCCGGTATAGCAATATCGTCACCACCACAACCACGCACCAACGCTACTGTGTTGCACGTGGTTAAACGTCGATTTCACGAACGCCTGTGCACATTTCTTATAAGCATGGCTGACGGTGTCGTGTGCAAATGTTGCGATTGTGAAAGGGCTTAAGAATTTATCTTGAGCCAGTGGTATGTCCATTGGCGAACGAACACATTCCTTCGGGGCAAACCTTGGTCCATCGGACACCAGATCGTGTACAAAGCAGGGCCTGGATTGTGCAACAATGTTTTAATCCCCCCCCCCCCCGGTGTGTGTGTGTGTGTGTGTGTGTGTGTGTGTGTGTGTGTGTGTGTGTGTGTGTGTGTGTGTGTGTGTGTGTGAGATCAGTCGCACAGAGTGGCGGATGATGATCAATGAAAAGAGCCGAACGGAAAGAATTCTTACATAATACGACCCCGGTAGGCATTTCCCCGGGCTGAGCAGAAAGCTACGACACAGCTGCTACAGTCATCCGACACTGCTGCTCAATGCGGACTCACCCACTCTAATCAAGGTACAGGGAGGTAAACCGAAAGCAACCCGCGCTACTTCCCACGTCTTTACACTTTTTCGCGTTTCTGGAAAGGCAGTCTCTACAGAGGCAGTAAACTTGTGGTGAATGCACTTCAAGGAAGCCACGATACGACTTTACGACTTCCTACAAAGCATTTGGCTTCCATATTCAATAGCACCGACTCCTCGCCAGACTTGACGAGAACTCGTTTAAACAGTCCGTATGGTGTTGCGGTTTGAAATGCGTGCTATTGAAACAGTTCCTGGGAATTAAAAATGTAGCGAATTACGTTGCTATTCACGTGAAAGGGGGCTCAGTAAATACTCAATTAATTCTCTCGGCCGGTCCCCATTGTGCTATAGAGGGTAACGTGACACCGCCAATTCAATAGCACAGTCGCTTCTGTTTGCTGGCTGACGAATGTCACATGTCCTAATACATCGAGAACACGTGCGGAATTTTTCATAAGTAGCTGAGATGCTGCTGTCAAGAAACTTCAGCGACTGAACTAACTCTCAGCGGAATACTTTGATCGTGGCCGAAAAACGAAGCGCGGCTACAGGGTTACGTCCATTTGGAACGTGCATTTGTTGACACCAACCCAGAGCCGCCTTTGTGTCCGTTGTCTGCGCAAACTTTGCAATCTGTTAAATAACATTAAGTTAAATAACGTCACCGAAATAGCAGACACATATTTCGACGCTATTAACGTCGTAGGTTAGGACTGCGTTTAAGTTGAGCTATCTGCCATAGGCCGAGTTTTTACCAAGCTGCGTTAGTAGTGAATTCTGTCTTTAGTAACTATAAGGAAGGGAATACCTCAAATCGTAGCCAAACGTTCCACCGCACGTCTATTCTTGAGCGATCAAGTGTACTGCTGCTTGCGAAATGTCGACATGCGCTTTCTTGCAGCAGTGCCTTTACTGTTATGCTTCATTCTTATTGGTTCACTATGTTGTTGATTACAAACAGTAGAGAATCCAAGCACCGGATATATTTGTGACCGATAGCGCTACACAGCAAACAATGTAAAATGTGACAGATAATGCCCTTGTTTCGCATCTTCGAGTCACGTCAGTTGTGTTTATGTTAATACGAAGGAAAATAACGCGTGTCTCGGATAGTTTAAAGGCTGCTATGTGCAGTAAGAAAAGTTTAGGTGTTAACGGGCAGCGGTAGAACAAGCATGGTAGCTTTCATGAATCTGTGTTGTTACCACGCCCGGTAATTCTGGAAAAAAATAACCCTGGCTGTGCGCGTCGAGTAAACGTACACTTTGCGTGAGACAACTGCACTAGAACTCGAATCTTTTCGCCTTGAGATGGGAGCGTTTCTAACCTTGCTCAGCCAGTGCTTACTCGAAAGCCGCTTAAAGCCAAGCCAAGGCAAAAATTCTAGCGCTGATTACCAAGACGCACGCTATACGCTTTTAGACTGAGCCACATTTAAATACAAACCCTGTGCGTACCGTCGTCACTTTGCATGAGAGACTTCCTCCATGTCGTGACCTGCACTTGCTTCCAAAGTGATAACACTGATAAGATTTTTCCTGTGAATTATTTGGTGTTATTCCACGGCCGTGGTTATTCCCTCACAAAACGACGCCCTCATCAGCCGCTGTCGGCTGCTGTTGTCCGAGAGTTCAAAGGGAAGTTGGGCGCCAGGTTATTTATTCTGTCGTTTTAGGTAGCATTCTCTGGAGACTAGTACTTCATACCGAAGTAGTTGAATGCTGAACAGCTTTCATGTCTGCCATGACCACTTTTGCTTGTAAGTGAGGCGCCAGCGCTGTAGTGTCGGAAAATGGCAGTGGCCTGTATAGGAAACGAGCAAAGCGTTTACCTAAAGCGAAGGGTGATCTGGAAGTTAATTACTCTTTAGGATCAAACGCAAACATGGCAGAGAAAGTGGCAAATCAGTTGCCAGCACAACGCTGCCAGCACTACCCCATAGACCATAGAATTTCTCAACTAAAATTACTGGAGGGAACTCTGGCCCCACGATTCTTCAGCTTCCATGGGAATGATGGTTGGTGTGTGGATTTGTCTGGCGTGCTCTTAGTGCTTCTCGCTTCAGACGTTCCTGCGACGTTACTTACCACGCTTGGTCTACCTTTATGGGCCTCACTTTCAAAGCAATCACATTTATCTTAACGTAACCGGCCATAAGTATCTGTGCGCATTCGTAATCATTTAATTGTGGCATTTATAACACAATATTTTGGTAAAGAATGATCAATTTTCAAAGTCACAGAGCCGTTTGAAACCAGGGGGACGAAGTTTCGGAAATATCCACGTATACACTAACCATCATTCCCAAGCCAACCATCAACCGCCATGCTTGTAACTTCCATAGGCATTAGCACAAGAGTTCCCTCTAGTAATTTTTGAAGGAATCTTTAGGACATAGACGTCGTGTATTTGTTTTCTCGAGCCTCGGGCGCTTGCGCTTCCATCAACCGTCGACGTCAGCCACGTATAGAGCCGGCGTATGCATCCACACACAAAGCAGTTCGCGCGCAACTGCTCTGCTCGCAAAAAGTGGGCAGGTTGACTCGCACTGATAGCGGTGGCAGGAAAGAACGCGAAGTCGTGAATGGAACGGTCTTCTTTTCTATGTGTTTTTTGCAGCAATCGCCTGTTATGACAATTTTTTTTACGCTTCTGTTTGCGTTGTGGAGCCTGTGCCCGTCGGCTTTTAGTCGAGTGAGAGTGGCGTGCGCGTCAAAACACATCCTTTGTGACGCTTCGAGTGAAGTGTGGAGCTTCCGGCCAGATAACGCCAGTAGCCGGCCACGAAGTCGGTGGCGTCAAAACGGCGCTATCCAACGGGACGCCGCTCGGCTCGTGACAAGAATGGGTGCGCGCGCCTCAGAAAGTGAATAGTGTTTACCTACGTATAATACAAACGACAGTTTTTTTTATTTATTCTTACTTTTTAAAATACCAACACACCCGCCAGAAGTATCTATAAATGTCTTTCTTGTTTCTTAAACAACGAAATTCGACAACTTATGTGCGGCTGACACAATATGACGTCAATGATGGCTCATTTCTGCGTGTGCGCTTAAGGTAGATGCCGGAAATACAAAAATCGTACAAACGATTATAAGACGTATAAACGTATACAAACGTAATCGTACAAACGTACTGTAAGAGGAACAATTCTCTCAGACAACGCGAAGGAGTCCTTCTCACCTTCTCTGCCCTGTTTTCCCGTCAGCACCCTGCGAGACAATCACCGTGTGACTTGCGACCACTGCACGGGGATGATTTAGGCTGCACGACCCGCTCGAAATTGTGTCACGGGACCACCGGATCCGACTTTCGTCATGTATGAAGGAGTCCTGCTCGATATACCCGCAGAAGCGCTGCAATAAGCGCGTGTTCTGAATCAACCGCACAGCATAATCCATTATATATCTTGCACGTCCGAGGCACTGAGACGTCACACAGTGATTAAGAAGCCGGCAACTGTACAATAATGCAGGGAAAGTAGCAGACAAATGTTCTGTCACTACTGCTTGAAGCGAAGTAAATAGAAGACCGACTGTGTTCCTGAGTATGTTTTTTCAGTGGTCTTCTTTAACCTATTAGAATATGGAACGTAAGAGAAAATTATTGATGTGGATAGCGAACGATCGTTGAATGCACTGGTTAATCAAACATGATGCAGTATTCGCACTTACGTTAGCCCTGAATCAAAATAGGACGCCTATCATCACCATAAGAAAAGTCGCAGTGTTCGTCTCTTCAAATAAGCAATGACGTTGCCTCTAAGCCAACAGATGGACTTAAGTCGCAGGGCTCAGGAATTTCACCCGCAGAAAGTCGTCGGTATTATGCTTCTCAATTCCACGCTGCGGAAACCAATAAAATGCACGACGTCACAAAGCTGCTGACATTAAGCCGGTCGACCGTTTGAAACGAGGTGTTTGCCTTATATGGCAGTAGCCATAGGTTCACAGCCAAAACTGCAACGTTTCGAATTCTCTAAGAATTCTTCGTTTCTTCATTTTGTGCTATTTCACCGCTGTTTTGTGTTATTTCACCGCTCACCACAGCAGGAGCTGCAGAAGTTTTCTGGAGCTACACCCGAATTGCAGGACGATACCCGAGGGTTAACTGAGGCCAATATTTGTCGGCGAGGCGTTCGCTGACTCGAACCGCTCCTATCGAGCGAATCGGGGATCGCGCGATTCTCTCTGTGCCCTGTACTTCGGGATTCACGGGACCCCCCTCCTTATAGCTGCCGTTGCCGTTCTGGACGGGCTCCAACGAAGTGTGCGGACTTCTTGTTTACCCGGGGGGCGTCAACCGTTACGCTCTACTGAAGAGCCACTGCTACACTCGAACGAATGTCGACCCGTGAGAGCTAGCTCTCTTAAAGCACCCCTCAGTGAGCGCGACTTTCCTTCTAGTATATGTATGGCCACGTACGCTTTCCGCACGCAGGTAGCTCGGCAGAGTCACGCACCCTCACCATCTGCTGCGCACACACACACACACCCCCACGTGAACTTCTTGCTGTCTCCGTAGCTATAGCGCACACATGTTTGCGCGACTTCCAGCGGTGAAATGACGTCACGTATGTCACTGTGAATGACAGGCTGAGAGGGCGGTCAAGGTGACGATTTCCGATCGGCAAAGCATGCTCCCCGCCGCACTGAGCGTCGCAGTGACGCAAGTGCCTTGCGTCACCATTTACATTTAGCAGCGCACCGCTCGCTTGAGTTTTCTCGAACGGTACTCAGAGCTGCACATGCTTACATCTCATAATAAAAAAAGAAGCGGGAAAAAATACGAAGGGGGCAACCTCATGATAATAACAACGGGGTTCTATCGTCCTGCAGCTACAACTGTCACTTACGTCAGAGTTGATGGAGGCTGCAGATGAAAATTTACTCATGATCACAATACGTGGATGTTTCTACGTAGCATCATCTAGTGACGCGTGTTTTTGTACGCGTGTATGTGTCTGTGAGTGTATGTGCTGTTTGTGTGTTTGTGTGTTCACTTTGTATACCATAATTATCACTCCTCAGCAGCTGGAGTAGCAGGTCAGGGGATCAACCAGGCTAACATCTCGAGCTTATACCTTATTAAAGTTTGTACTTTTCTCGGCTCTATCTGAATTTGGGTGTTTGGTTCACCGAAGTCCCACTTACACCTGTACCGTGCAGCGTATACCAGATATAGCCGTGCACATCACAAATCGCGAAGGGATTAGGCTGCCGAGTCCATGCCAATCAACGCTGTTAAGGGTACAGCACCTGTGATAAGGAATTGCAGCTGGTGTAGACCTATGAGTCAAAAGTCATAACAGAAGAGTAAAGAAACTAAAAGCTAAACTATAGGAGCAAGGAAAAAGCGAATGTTTAATTTACGATAATGATGTCAAATTTCCTGCAAGTTCCACAACCTTACTTTTGAGGCACTAATTCAAGAGAGATGCGAAACAAAGGAGAAATGTAGGCAGGTTAATGAGCATGGAAAATCCGGTTTGCTACCCTACACCGGGGAATGCGGGAGCAGAAGGTAAAACAATAAAATAAATAGAGAGAGGGAGAGAGTACATACAGACGATCAAAGCATGGTCACAATGACCGCACGTTGTCAAACAGAGCTGTAGACAGACTGGTTCGGTTCACGGCACTGAAAAATTCGTGTCGATGACTTGCCTCGGCCAGCTCGGAATTCTCTCGCATGTAGGTCGCGCGCAGTGCCTTCAACTGTGACTCCCTGGGAATCCTCCCTCTCGCCGTAGACATCGCATGCGACGTAAAGCGTACACGCGGTAACTGCGAATGCTTCAGTGAACTTCGAAGAGCCCGTAAGAAGACAGAATTAGGGATAACAACGCAATGTTGGGCATGACCAGCCTGGTCGCCTGTAGCTATAGCTGTTAGCTGTCTGCTTCATCACGAGGACGATGGCGAAGTATAAGGCTTGTCGAGGAAACAATGTTAGTGAGCATGCGTCTACGGAAACGTACGATACATGTCTGAATAAAGTTTAATACGATGCACTCGCTGTGTCACAGTAGCACAGCTTTCCTGAGAATTGGCCATAAATGGGCACAAACCCAGCGGCACGTACCCTGTGGCCCAAGTTGTCCACTAGCTCAGCCCGCAGCAAATTCCTAATTTAGGCACGCAACCAATGGCCCCAGTTATCTATATGTATCCCGCAACGATTAAGAGGCAAGGCCACTTCGCTTTGAAACTGAAACCATGTTTTCAACACAAAGTTTGCTGTTTCCTGAAGCGAGAGCCGTATGCCTCCTTTGCAAGCATCGAAAAACTGTCAACATGGTCTTTCTGCTATGGCACTAAAGGACTTTGCTGTTGTGAGGGATTTCAGCTGCACTAATTTGTTTTGGTTGTATTGTGACGTCATCGAGGCCTGGGCGCTCTGCTCAACGCAGCGTTATAGATATCTTGCACCTGACAGAGGGCACTACTGCGCTTTCATTTATCACCCCAGCGTCGCCCACTCCGACGGCTATGGATGCGAAGAAAACAAGCGACATTAGAAACAACAACGACGCATGTTTCATCGCTCATCCGAATGTTACGTATCGAGCTTTGCCGAACTGAAGCTCAGCAGTGTTCACGCTTATGATCTTGATCGCAAGCGTGCCAAGTCGCGCGGGAACTTGTACACTTCGCCATTTGCTATCAGATATCGAACACTCTTGATTAGTGATTAGCGCTCGGATGTGTCACGGAGAATATATGCATGCCGTCTCTCCCAGTTTGCTTCCACCACTCCCAAGGCTATGTGTTCCGGCGGTAACTGTGGAAGTCTTCAGTGCAAGGTGCCTATATAGCGCGTCAACCGGGATTCAGCTGCCGTGCCACCTTTTATAAAGTACGTAAGGTACTCGTACAACTTATTACGCTGCCAGCAATTCGTTCGTTTCATTTGCCTGACGGTATGAATTCGTCTCGGTGAATTTCCTATTTGAAGGAGTGGGCGCGTGAACGAACGAGCAAATCGAGCACCGTGCTTCAGCTTTATTGATCGCTGCTGAAAGCCAAAGTTTAATAATGAAGGTGTTCCTGTATTGCAAAGAAGTGTTTCGAACGCCGCATTTTAAATTCACTTTGCTGCAGCGGGTCATTTGTCATCTGGCAACGCCGGAAGAAGGCAAGCGCGAGAAACGGGCATTGCGCATATATCTATGAAATCGTGCACGGCTTCATACGGCCAACGCAAGGTAGTATATATACTACCTTGCTTTGGCAAAAAACTCACGCACGCTCATTGCGTATACAGAGCACAGCACGCCTCCTTGATCTTCTTTTTTGGTCTCCTTACGTTTCGGCGTAATTTCTCTGCACGCGTGCAATGGCGATCTATTTTCGTTACTATGCGCTCACGTTAACGCTACGGCTCTCCTCGAGCCATACCGTTAAGCACGGAACTCGCGCTTTCTGCCAACATTTATGCGTGATTAAGAAGTGATGAACCCGCCGTGGTTGCTCAGAGGCTATGGTGTTGGGCTGCTGAGCACGAGGTCGCGGGATCGAATCCCGGCCACGGCGGCCGCATTTCGATGGGGGAGAAATGCGAAAACGCCCGTGTACTTAGATTTAGGTGCACGTTAAAGAACCCCAGGTGGTCCAAATTTCCGGAGTCCCGCACTACGGCGTGCCTCATAATCATACCGTGGTTTTCGCATGTAAAACCCCATAATTTAATTTTTAAGAAGTGATGAAAGGAAAATCAACGCAGTCGAATGCGCCCACGATTAGATGGTGTGATGAGATCAGAAAATTTCTTAGATTTGTTGGCATAGTATGAGATAGTCTGCTGATGCTGGACAGGGGTCATTGTAAATCGTTGTGAGAGGCCTTCATCCTGCAGTGGTCATAAATGAAGATAGATAGATAGATAGATAGATAGATAGATAGATAGATAGATAGATAGATAGATAGATAGATAGATAGATAGATAGATAGATAGATAGATAGATAGATAGATAGATAGATAGATAGATAGATAGATAGATAGATAGATAGATAGATAGATAGATAGATAGATAGATAGATAGATAGATAGATAATGTCGTAACATGACTTTCTGACCCGGGAAAACGCACTCACGTCCGTCTTCTCAGTAGCAGTCGACGCATAATGTGAGATATTGCAACCTGTCTTTCGAAAGAAGGAAACGCCTCGCCGCATACATTGTGGTTATCAAACATAAAGACGGCTATCATCCGCGTTGTACTATTTTTGGAGAGCATATTCCCAGTCTTTGGTCTGTCATATACAAGCTACATGACCTAAGGCCTAGGACACAGGCCAGCAAATTCCCACTGCTACATTTCAGGCCCCTAGAGCGTTTCTACAGAAATTCCCTCCAGCAAACAACAACAATATCCAGGCCAACAAACAAGACACTAAAAATGTAAAGGTGACAAGGTCCAGTCTGTGACACAATCACTGCTGAACTGTCGGACGAAACAGTTGCAGGAAAGCATCGCTCCTTAGCCCGAGAAAGGATTTTACAGCTTTTTACAGTTTATCCATAGGTTTTGTGTATCTTTTTTTTTCTATTCGGAAAGCCATTTAAGATGCGAACACTCTGCATTCCTTGTGACGCCGGCCAACCCTCAACAGGCGTGTCTTACGTGGGATGCAAACGAAAGGTTAGCGAACCCAGCATCTTATGTTTGTATCGGCAAGATTTCCCCTTTCCTTCCTTCTTTATTTATTTATTTATTTATTTGCAAGGTGATACCGCTCGCGAGAGTTTCCCTTTTAATGAGCTCGGTAACCATTTTTTATAATTTTCTCTAAATGCACTCACTAAGCAGAGAAACGTAACGGTATTTTTTTTGTAAATATTCACTTGATTCGCAGTACGTTTTTTGTACTCGACACTTGCGTACAAACTTAGTGAAAGTTTTTATATTTTTACGATAATCAAAACCACGCACTCGCAGTCAGAAAAGGCTTTCCTGGCGTTGCCTGTAAGAAGTGAACAAAATTGAGCCTGTGGATTCCGGCAGTGAAACACCCTGAGTGCAGTCGTGCTGCGGCAGCGTCTTCGAAGCCGCGCCGAATAATCAGGAAAATTTAACAAGTTTCCTGCTGCCTGCCGCACCTTCAACTTTGTCTTCATCTCTCTTAGGCTCCTTGCTTCCGAGATTTGCAGATGCTCAAAAACTTCGCATTTATGCTATTTTTTTTTTTCGCGGAGTGAAAAAACCGCACCGCAGAACTCTAGACTCAAGCCGGAGAGAGTAACAACAATTCGCCGCAGGCTTTCAATTTGACTTGGGCAGGCCAGACATCGCTCTTGAGTGAAGGAAGAAGAAGGAGTGGGGCGGGGGGGGGGGGGGGGTGGCTTTATTCTACGATCTTTAATCTTCTTGGCAGGAACTTCGTAATGTGGTTATATCTGCATGCTTTGAGGGAAAGCGTTGGAAAGTTCGCATCGGGGTTTCTTGCGCTCCAGTATTTGTTGTCTTTATTTTCATTTTCTTCCCTCTTTGCGTCGTCGTCGAGTTTTCGCGCATACAGCTTATTTCCCTTTCGCGCACTTTTGCTAGCGCTGGCCCAATCTGCGACGAAGCTTCGTAAAAAAAAAAAAAAAAATTCGAGTGGCCCGCGCTCTGGGGCCACTCTGGGGGTGTGTACACCACGACGACACCGCGAACTTGTGCGTGCACCGCTACCTCGACATCCCGCACAAAATTTAGGCGCAAGTAAATCGGGTTTGCGCAGGAAAAAAAGGCAAATAAACACGCGGCTACTTTAAAGAAAAAAGAAAACGAAGCCATGCAAAGAGCGTAGTAATCGAGTCTGGTGTGACGGTGGAGACGAAGTAGCACTAAAGTAGATTACACCTTTTCCTCCTCCCCCCCCCTTTTTTTTTAATAGGTGATCACACTTTTCATGTTTTTTTTCCCTACATTTTCTGCTATACCGTTTCTGCACGCCGCTCGGGGAGCTTGTCGGTAGTTTGATACGTCCCCTGACGCCCTTACCCTTTCCGCTAGCACTACTTACTACGGCTTTTGTTGTACGCTGGTCCTTGCTTTCTTTTTTCTCACTCTCTCTTTCTTTCTTTTTCTTTCCGAGTTATGACCGAGGTGTTATGATGCTATGATGAAAACTGTGCAGTCAAATAAAAGCTACAACTGGCGTCGGTTCCCCAAGCAGCCCATCATTCTCAAAGTCGCTTAACTCCCTATCATGAGGCACTGCTCAGACATCTCATAGTTCTAGGTTTGGATGACGACTAATTTTCCCGTTTATTTTTTTTTCAGCGCGCATAGACTAAGCTAGATTCAGCTAAACCCTTGTAACAAGGGTTTAGCTGAATCGGCTTTGCAGGCAGTGCCACCAACAATAAAGCACTGGGAAGCAATGGGTAACTATGACAGTACCAAGCGCTTTGTAGGGTTTATTCCTTTTCTTGACTCGTCGTATTGCATTGTCTTATTCTCAACGATCATTGAGCTCTTCACCAGCTATTAACAGTTGGGAGAAAAGATGTTCGAAAAAAACTCGCCTATTGGCCATATACGGACGATCGACCACGGGTAAAGAA
This sequence comes from Dermacentor silvarum, assembly GCF_013339745.2. Taxonomy (NCBI): domain Eukaryota; kingdom Metazoa; phylum Arthropoda; class Arachnida; order Ixodida; family Ixodidae; genus Dermacentor; species Dermacentor silvarum. The sequence continues at coordinate 89,480,104 of NC_051157.2, forward strand.
TTCCTACGATCGATGGTACGAAGATATGACGTGCGTTTGGTGATGTCATTGCCCGTATAGGGAGGCATCAGGTCAAACTTGGTGGTACCATACCGAAATGTAGTCCACTTAATAACTGTTAAACCTAACGTAACAATGACACGCTTGAATAGCGCAATGAAAGAATTAAGATGTTCAGTATGGCCAGCAATAAGAGATGAGGTTTGATGCAATGAGAGAGAGATAACTTTATTCAACGCGAAAGCTTAGTCTATGCGCGCTGAAAAAAAAATAAACGGGAAAATTAGTCGTCATCCAAACCTAGAACTATGAGATGTCTGAGCAGTGCCTCATGATAGGGATAAATGTGCGAGCCGCTCCTCTAGGGTCGCAGGTGGGTAGTAGATATTAAGCTACCGCACACCCCACAAGTGGGAAACCTGTCCTTTGTATGTATGTATGTATGTATGTATGTATGTATGTATGTATGTATGTATGTATGTATGTATGTATGTATGTGTGTATGTATGTATGTATGTATGTATGTATGTATGTATGTATGTATGTATGTATGTATGTATGTACGTACGTACATATATCTGTATGCATGTAGGTATGTATGTATGTATTACGTACGTACGTACGTACGTACGTACGTACGTATGTATGTGTGTATGTATGCATGTAGGTATGTATGTACGTACGTACGTACGTACGTATGTATGTATGTATGTTGTTTGTGGAGGGCGGAGTCTGTAAAGAGAGTGTTTGTTCTCGCCTCAATGGGACCATATCGTGCCGAGTGTGTTTAGTCCACATCTCATCTAAAATTACGCAGGCCCGCAGGTGATATGAAGGTAATGAAGAAATTCTAATCCAATCTCTCTTCGTATTCGTCGTGCTGGTCACGTTATTCTCCCCAAATGGGAACGTAATCTCGGTTGTGGTGGCTGGCTAGAGTCCATATAAGCACCGGTTGGCTCATCAATCGACGTTCTTACGTGCGCCGTGCTACTACTGCCGATCAGCGAGCATCGGTTCTAGTTTTCTCAGTACTGCATAGATTTGGAGAGGCAGGCCTGTGTGCGCTAATCACATTTTTGTTCTCTGTGCCTTCTACTCATTATTTTTTTTACCGGTCATTTGCTGCAGCAAGCAAGCCGCCTTTTCTTCTCTCTTATCTTTTCACATACTCGTCTACTTGTGCCCGTTCCCTTTCTCTCATTTCGCTCCTGCGTGTTCCCCGCGGAGCGTCATGCAAAAACTTCCGCGTCTAAATTATGCGCCGTACACGGCGACAATCACTTCTACTAAGTGAACCCTCGTGGGAGGCAAAAAAAAAAAAAAAAAACACGGTCTACACCCGCCATACCCTACGGCGGACGCGCCTAAAGCCTTCCGTGCTTTTCTTTGTTCACTTCTTCTTTCGTTTTCTGATTCTACCTCAAGTTGCCTAGGAAACGAGAATGAGGACGTCTTCGTATAGGTAATCCGCAAGCTTCTTACCAATATGTTAAAACTAAACTTCCCTTATGCACATATGGTGTAGAGACAGCGATGGACTTGATCGCTTAAGCAAGTCGACAAGATGAACGGGACGAACTCTGGACGCTCGGCAAAAAGCATAGCAGCTCGTACAGCAAAGAACTCCATTGATTTTACCTCGAAGCAACTTAGGAACAGCAGCCTCGAACAAACGATAAAGGTGAAATCAGTCATTAATGAACAGCATGTTGCGGCCTAATGTTTTGGTCTGGTGTGGTAGACCTTACGAAATTCCCGATTTCACTCAAAGCGCCTGTCTCGGCGCTTTTTTCCCGAATTCTGACTATTCCTTTGGCGTTAGGTTTAGGGAAAAAAGTCTTTAACGATCACTTAACTTTTTTTTCTTTTCACCGTTACCTGTCCTTGCGTACGAGCTTGCGCCGGGCTCCATCGCTTGCTTTTCAAAGCAAAACGCTATACCTGGTAGTGGAAAGTTAGGCTTATTTCCTTTTACCCACCGTATAGTGGCGTAGTGGCTTTTCCGTTGCGCTGCTAAGCCCGAAGGCGCGGGATGAAATCCGGGACGCGGCGGCCGCTTTCGATGGGGACGAAATGAAAGAACGCCCCTGTACCTTGCATTGGGTGCACGTTAGAGAACTCCCGGTAGTCAAAAGTAATCCGGACTACCCCACTACGGCGTGCCTCATAGTCATATCGTGCTTTTGGCACGTAATACCCAAGACTTTTTTCTTAAAAGTTTGGTTTAGTAGTGAGTAGCGCCGGCTCCTTCTTTTTTGTAACTAAGCTTCTTATTTTCTGAGGATGGCTCGAAGCTGTTTGAGAATGGAAAAATAGCGACACTATATCCAATGGATGAGCGAAACGTGTTTCTTATGGAACAGTTATTCCGAATACCTTTATAACGCGAATAGAGTGTACCTGATGTCGAGCATGTTCCCGTACAATCCCGCAGAATGTTGCAGTTCTCGGATGACTTCTTTTGACTTCGCCAAATTTCGCACACTCCACAAAAACAGGCTTATTTGTAAAGTCTCGCCTAAACCATTCGTCACGAGACAACATGCTACAGACAAAAACAAGTTCCACATGCGCTACAGTTGTATAGAGACGCGGGGATTGAATCAAAGGTGGGTCACTCGTTTCCCGGCCCGGTGCTCTGACAACTCAACAGCAAGGCCATGGACGTTGTCATGCAAACAGCTACGTTTACATGAGCCCTGTAGAGTCGCATCGAGTCGGTTGTCATGCTGATACACGAATAAGGTGTGCGTGTATTAAGAGCCCACCCAGCCTGGAGTGTGTGTGTGGGAGGGAGGGGGGGTTCTATGCCTATAACCCGCGCTCATGTGCAAAAGCTCCATCACTCTCGTACAACGTGCGAGGCCGCCCAGTGTGTGAGTTATGCGCTGTTTTCTCATGCCGAAAACTTGTGTGCGCAGGTGACGCCACCGTCTCAAGCAGGGAAGCCAGTGAAAGCCTGTGGGGCACGTGCCCAACTTCCACGCCGACAACTCTAACCGCTGCGCCCACATCTCTACGAGGACTGTGAGGTATGATTAAAGAAGCCGATAAGATGCATATACAGACGATGGGAGTAGGTTGACGTCAGGCTAGGAGCTATTGTAGATTACGAAACAGGCGGCTATATCTTTTCGCCTGGAAGGTAAAGTTCGCGTTCAGATCCCCTCTAGAATGTGACGCGTACGTATTGTGATAGCGTTTGAGCCGGAAAGATTTCATTTTCCGTGGGCCTTTCCGTAGCGAGGATGGCCGCAGCCGTCTTCGTTCCACCTCAAATCTTCAGAGTCAGCCGCATCCGGCGTTCTCTCTCCCTCCTTCATCAACTACTGTTCCGTGATCTCCGTGAAAAAGACCCCCAGTCGATATCGCTCCTCGATCTGCCTTCCACGATCTTGCCTTCTCCATTCACTTTCACCCACTCTCCTGTGTTCCCTGTTTCCATTTTTAGCCACGTGCACTTCGTAGCAAAGCCACTTCGCCGCTTCGTGTAGTGCGCTGGGGGTGCTCCCTCTTCAATCTTCTGGAGGTCCGCCACATATTGATCGAGCACGTGGCTTCCTATAAGAAAAACAAAAATAGGGAACACGGGGAAACAAAAACGACAGAGAGAGAGAGAGACTGTTGAACGCTGTCATACATCCTCCCCCTTCTACAGGCTAAACGAGTGGGTGGGTAGAATCCCTTAGCAAGCTGTGGCTTGTTGTAAACTCATTGTTGAATATTCTTTTTTTTTTCACTATTTGTCAAGTTGGTGCATGGTTCTCTTTCTCTCTCTCTCTCTCTCTCTCTCTCTCTTTGGTTCATGGCTTCTGTTTGCCCTCGCTATTTTCCTGCATCATCTTGCATTGTCCACAGATAGCAAGCTGCCGTACGCACACTATATTGGCGGCAGTTATTGCTGACTGCGGTGTTCTTCCTTATTTCTTTTCATTTTGTGCATGCGATGGAACGACGTTTTCGCGCTTCCATATTTGTCCTGCCAACGCACTGACTGTGCCGGCGACAAACATTGGTATTTGTGTGTGTTATTGCGCGCGCGCGCGTGTGTGTGTGGGCGAGCGCGCGTGTTCTTTCTCATTTTCATTCCCATCATTCGCGACTCAAAATGCGTTCTTACAACGCCTGCGGACATCGCTGGATGGGATGACGTTTGCCGCTTTCGCCTCGCCAAAGGTCCCGACCCGCCTTCGTCAGAATGAGCAAAGAAACAGTCAATTGAGGTGTTTGGGGAATGGTGATGGAAAGGGGGGGGGGGGGGGGGGCACCTCTGCAGCGCTCGCCCGGAAGCGAAGCGTGCTTCCAGGAGAATTAAGAGGGGAAATTCCACTCCCCGAGGTATTTCATGGAATAAGCATTAAGTTTCTTCATTTGTTTTTCTTTTTGATGTGTTCATGTTCTGCCACGTCGTTAGAGAACTGCATTTTCTCCTTTCCTTGCTCCAAAACACGAGTGTGATTTGAAAAAAACAGAAGAAAGCCATCCGCTTCTCGCGACCGCACTTGTTTTTGAAATCAGCTGCAGGCGCTCATATTTAACGGAATGAGGGCCAGCGAGGGTGCGACGCAGATTAAATTGCGTTGCAACGGGAGATGGACTGCCAGGAACGATTCGCTTGCTTATGCTATCCGAAAAGTGACGCTGTTCAAGTGTGGCTACATAAGGAAAAGCGCTGATTTTATAATTAAATGACCGAGAAATGACCGAGGTGTCACCAGCCATCATTTTGTAAGATGTCAGGAACCGCTTTCCAATGAAACCCAAGCTCGCGAGCTAAGCAATTTTTCTGGTCCTGACTGTATACAGCGGAGAGCGTGAACGCCAATCTGAGCCACAGACGCCATAGAAACGCTGATTCACGTACTAGCAGCCCTGGAGAACGTCGGAGCTTCAGATAAAGGTCGACAGATTGCAGACGAGAATTTTTGAACTCATTCCAGCTCCAGTGTGTAAAGTATAAGCTCAAATATAGCCCTGTGTAGCCTACTCGAACCAACTATTCTTGAGAGTGGGATGGAAGTACTTCGGGACACCATCATGAGCAGAACGGCCGCCATATTCTACCCGCGATAAGTGGTTGGACAGCCGTCCACTTTCATAGTGTACAGTTCCAGGCGCCCAGCCTTGACAGATGTCTACGCAGCAGGCAAATGATAAAGAGGGACGAATGAGAAGTGCGAACACGTGGAGCTGCCCATCACGCCTGCAGTCGATCACGAGTCAATTTCATTGAAGTGAAGACCAGACGCGCGTCTTGTTGACATCCATACTTTTCCTTTCTCTCTCTTTTCCTTCTCCTACGCAGCGGGCTTCTAGACTCATGCCCCGTTTTTTGAAGAGAAAGTTACGGCCCCTTTTCCCGATTTTCCTATATTTCCATCCCCCTGAGCAAGGTAGCAAACCGCCAAATGGCTCAATGAGCCATTTGGAAACGTGCTTCCGTGTATGGTACGGTTGTGCGTATTCAAAGCTGTATGACATTGGAAATATTCAAAGCCGTACAGGCTACAGAGGCACTAAGCAAAACGGCCCATTTAGAGGAAGATCGTCACAACGTCAGCTAGGTACCACTAATCGTGAAGCAACCGCGCATTAATAAAACCGGTGGCTAGCTCACTCACTGCTTCTGAACTCATTTGGGCTGCTCAGTCCTGGTTAACCTCTCTGCCTTTCTTCTATTGTTTTCCTCTCTCTCTCTCTCTCTCTCTCTCTCTCTCTCTCCAGTTCGCTGCCTTTTAAAGAGTGCCACAATTATAGCGCGTTGGTCGTAACCGATGACACTGGAAGTAATTTGCAAGGAATGAGGATGAGTCAGCTTCTGATATTCGAAGGAGCCTTTGAGGTGTCCTAAAACTACGCAAAGAGTTTGTGAGGACCGTCGCATGTGTTGACAACACTTCGTTTTGTTATCGTTTATTCATTTTTCAGTTGCCTCATACAGAAGGAGAGTAGTTTTTAATGATTTGACTTCCGACTACGCATTTGACTACGCATTATTTGACTTCCGACTCGATTCTACGCGGAGGCCGGCTTAGGTTCGAATAAACCCGGCAATGACGCCACGCTGACGAGCCCTATTAACCGCGTCCGTTATACCGAATTACTACAAAGCGTAGGTACAACGATGCCTTCCTGTACGCTCAATTTGGTAGACAGCGACTATTTCCGGCGGGTAAGGCACCGAGGCGCATTTGTCATCTGACGTGACAACGCCGACCGTTCCGTGACCGTGGACACCGATGGAGATCTGCGTTCCGCGAAGCACCCAGTATAGTGTACGTGTCCGAGACCCACACGTATACGCAAATAGATCACGCGTTCTGTCTCTATCGCTCATCTCATAGAGGAATCACGACGCATCCCTCTAATAGTGACCTATAGCGAAAAGTGGAAGCGACAAGAACAAAAAAAAAAACGATAGCGAGAAAGAGGTAGTGCTCGTAAATTATTAATGACGATGCCACACCTCTGCCCTCGGGGTGGCCAGTGAAGCGACGACGCATGCGCACCCAACGAAGGCCACGCTAACAGCGCCTATAACAGTATATATACAGGTAGCGTGCGCATATACGGAGCCCGTCGTTACCAAGAAGTCCGGTCTCTCTATACGAACGTGACTCGCCCCCGGGGGTGGGCAATTTGTCTCAGCGTTGAGACAGCCTTTGTTCTTTGTCGCTTACCGTTCCGTTCGCAAAGCCTCCGGTGGTGTTCCTTCTCGGCCTAGGGTAAAACGGAGGCGGGGCTCGGGAGCACGGAGGTGCAGCACCCCTTCGTCTATGTAGCGTTGTACCGACTATGCGTAAGCTTTCGCCACTCTTTTGCTGTAAGTCCGGTAATTTCCTGTTTCCTGCTCATGTGCATATGTAGGAAGGGCACGGGGACATTAATAAACCTTTCTTTACCTCGATTTCTCTCTCAATCTATTTATCTCGGGTAACCACTATATAGTCCCGAAAGGCAAGACAGCGTCTGCTTACATACCGTGGATTCCTCGTGCAGAGGTTATTATATATGAATCGTAATAAGTGGGGGGGGGGGGGGGGGGGACTAAAGACGGGGCTGCAGCCAAATTACACGTTGTTACCGGACGACCTGGCGCAGCGGTCCTGTGGCAGGTGCGCGCTTCACAGTGTTGCATATATACACAGCACGTTGCTTTTGGCGCTACTTTCCTTACCACCTCTCGGGCTATAATTTTTTTTCGCACACTATCGTCTTATCTTTCGCGTGCGGTCGTGTGTAGCCTGTGCAAATAGGTGAACTTGGAGGGTCGTATACTTTCATTTATACGTCCGGCCGGTCACAAGCTCAAAAACAAATCGGTGTTCACGCGAGGACACTGGCGCACAATTTGCGCCGCGTATATATGCGTGTGAATCACAGCCTAGTCGTGAACGGACTAAGTATAGATGGTTAATCCGAGGATGTTGTTACGGGGCGAGCGGACGAGTGAAGGAACGCGTCGTAATGCGCGCTCTTTTTTCCGCCAGCGTGGCACGATAATGCGATAAAGCTAGAAAGTCTCGCTAACCAGAGGGCCGAGATTTATTTCGAAGAAAGCGACTTGGCGCGGAGAGCATCGGAGGTTTTTGCTGAATTGGGCTGGAGAACTCAAGCTTGCGTATGTCTGTAGCGCATGGCGAGAATGTTAAACAGGGACAAATTTTTCTGGAGAGTTGCCATGCTAAACAGCACGTGTATATGGAGCTGGGGGCGAAATAGACGGTATACACCGAACTGCGGAAGACGTCAACGGGCCATATGATGGTCGCGGCGACGGCTATGCATTGAGCCGCGCGTGCTTTTGTGGGCCACAAATGTCGTGTCGCATGCACGAAGTTGGCGCCCACTATGTGTATCGACGTTCGTTTTTGAACCGTTGAAGACGTGCCGCGTAGTAAATGCCTTTTACGCTAAGCTTGCTTGATCTGCAAACATTCCCCTCCGGAAGGCGTGCCAAAAGAAACGGTCAGTGCTCATTTATTAGTGTTTAACGGATTCTCTATAGTATAGAAAAAAAATGTCACAGTTTCGCCCTAAGGACGAAACAATGAATGCGATAGCAACACAGCAATGTCATGCGAAGTAAGGTGAGCGGCTTTGGTAGCAATATGAATTGTAGTAAACATGAGCTGATTAAGTAAGCAGGTGTGCTGCGGCGTAAGTAGACGGACATGAAGAGAGACTCGATGACCACGAGAAGGCGCGTGTGAAACGGTGGTGTTGGTGAGAAGCGCTTCCCGTGGGCAGCGCGTGCGAAGGGACACACCTGTAGCACTACACTGCCGATCCGGGCAGCATTGCATGTGTAGCGTGCGTTGGAAAATGTGGCCCGACTATTACTAACTGAATGAACAAGCGTGGTGTGAGTGCGCACAAGCAAACATGAATAGATCACACTGAATGACTGCAGACAACGACTGTCAAAACGCTGGCAGCAAGCGCATACGCCGCAGCGGGTGAAGGTACGTGCGGTCTATCGCTTCAGCGGAAACTGAGTGGCGAATGCACGGCGCATAAAGGTCAGAGCCGTGTGGAGATAAGAGACGGTGCGGGCGAGCGACGAGCGCGGTTGTTGGCAGAGTAGAAGTGCCCCCCCCCCCTCCCGCTCCCTCCGGCGCTGGCTTCCCGCTTCCTTGCTTGCGCGTGGGAGATTGAGTGCGTTCGGTCTCCGTGATAGCGCGCGTCCCCGCACGCTTCCGCTCGGGCATACGGCGCGCGGCGAAGATTTTATCTATGGGGAACCTCACGGCGACGGCGACGGCGACGGCAGAAATCCGGTTGAAGTGAAATCCGGTTGAAACCGGTTATAATTGCTATCGCAATAAAAGCTATAGGGATGCAATGGAAGTCATTTTATTTCCGTTAAGCTTCTATTCCATTTCTTTGAAACCGCGCGAGGACTGCGCTGTGATCAACGCAGAAGTGTGTCCGATAAAGCGCGTAATCTGCCGCATCCTTGCTTTAGCCATCATATAACACATAAGCATAGAATAATATTCAACGTTAAAGCTGTATTCACACGACTTGGGCAAGCGTGATCTTGCTCAGCCACAGCGAATCTCGCGGCCTACCACGCTCTTGAGTGCGGTGTGATTCGGTGACATGACTGAGTCAGCAACTTGGTCCTTCGTGTGACTAGCACCTTAAGCGAACGTGCTGATGTCGACGCCGAGAAGAGGCCATAAAAAGTTTGTGCTGAAAACCATCGAAGATGATCGTCCAAATTAAGCAAAGTTTATGCTGTTTTAGGTCATACTTCTCTTGCATCAGTGTTTTTTTTTAATTCTTGTTTAATTGAAGCGCCGTCGTTTTGTGAGCCTGTGGCAAAACTTCGACTCGATCACACTCGAGCCCAGGTGTGGCAGTGCGCGAAGAGTGCCTGGTACAACCTGTGTTGAGACGCAGCTGCTTTTTTTAATGCGAAAACATTATAGGTCCCTTGAAGCCGAAAGGCCAGCGTTGTTGTCCGCAACCAGTGGTACCAAAAATCAATGTGACGTCATCAGTGTCTTGTATGACGTCAGTAGCAATGCAGAATATAGTAAATAGTATAACAACGTTAATTAGTAGTATCTATGGGTAATTCATGGGAATTAAAGTCAATTAGAGTGAAGTAATGTCAACTGAAGTTAGAACAAGTTAGAGTAAGGTGACTTAGAGTAAGGTCAGAAAGAAGGGAAGAGAAAGAGACTTAATGCTTATAGACTTATAGACTTAATGCCTACTTGAAAGTGCGCATTAGGTCTATAAGCGTTCGCAGAGACCTGTCGACTTCAAGTATACTGTAGCAACGCTCTTGTTGCTTTCTGCGCCAGCGATGCGCACGGCCATGGTCCAACGATCTTGGCATCTGAAAGCGGTCTCGAGTCCAGCCGGTTTCATGCTGTCCGGAGAGGGCGGTGCTGGACGTCATTACGGGAACAAAAGCGGAGAACATGTTCAGTAGTTTCTTAGGTCCCGCATGGCTCGCGCGTACGTGGGTCAATCATTCCAGTGCGGAGCGAGTAAGCTTTCGTGAATGCCATCCCGATCCAGAGGCGGCATAACAACGTTGCATTGGAGTGAGAAATTCATGATGGCAGTTGCAGCTTTAAAGCAGGATCAACTTTGTGTAGGCGGCACTTCGAGGAGCTAGGAGACGACCAATAAATGTGCGTGATAGTCCGAGCCAGGAAATAAATTTTGCCCTGTGGCGTCGGTTCTCGATAGTAGGATCTGAACCGCCCGCTCGGGCTCCTTCACGCGCGGACTGCGGGCAGTCTCGGCGACGAAGTCATTTCCTGTAATGCGCCCTGGCAGTCACTGAAATATTATCTCGTGCCCTTTCTGGAGAGCTTGATAGGGATCATTTCTTATCTCTTCTAACAATTAATTGCTCGTGAGTCCTGTGGCGTATTGGGCAAACTGCAAACTGCAAACTCTGAAGGGCTGTATACTTGAGTCGCAAAATATGGCCCATTTGCGAGGTCGCTCAAATGTGTGGTGTCTCCCATTGACACACTATATTGCCACGTGTCTAGCGCGGCGATGACGACGACATAAGACACGACGGTGTCACGACGGTGAAAGCTCGAAGGACAAACGAACCGCACTTGTCGGCAGAGGCAGCAACAAGAACGGACGGTTTTAAAATACCGCGCGCTAGTCACTGCTTCTTCTTCTTCTTGCTATGTTTTTTCATAACTGCCGATGTGTCTTATGTCGTCGTCATCGCCGCGCTAGACACGTGGCAATATTAGAGTAGCTTTACCGAACTACCGTTACCATGACTGATACCGCCTGCCGTCCACTGCGCGTGCAGATTGTTTAGAGGGCGTGAATAATTCGCTTAAAGTTAATATAAATTCCGGGGTTTTTGGTGCCAAAATCACGATGTGATTGTGAGGCACGCCGTAGTGGAGGACTCCGGATTAATTTTGACTACCCGTGTTCTGCATCGTACACCTAACCATAAGTACACTAGTGTTTTTTTTTTCTTTTTTTTTTTGCATTTCGCATACACTTAAAATGCAGCTGCCACGGCCGGGAGCTGAGCAAGGTAACGCCATAGCCGCTGGGCTACCCCGACGGATGCTGCATAGTTGGGAGAGTGTGGTAGCAGTAACGGAGGAATGGTAATGATATATTCAAATGTTCGTCTTGCGTCGAAGCGAGGCTTTATACTATGCAAATGTATCAGACGGGTTGGTGCAATGAGCAAGCAGCATAAATTTGTGAAAGCTATACCACCAACCTTCCGTCGAATAGCTACGTATCATCAACAATGCGATGTCTGCATTTTACAGTAAATGTACAACCGGAAGGATGACACGAGGTGCGTACGGACGATCGACCCGGCTTGGGATGATCATGTGCGTTTACACGTTTGCCCTTTCGATTGGATCGCGCCCATCCGTAGCTTCCGCTTCGGTGCCAGTTTAAATTATGAAATGCGGCTCAAAGCCCCCCTCCGGGAGTCGCTTCGTTTCTCAATACGCAGCTGCAGGCAGGGCGCGCGTCACGCAGAAGCACAGGCACGCGCGGCGCCTCGACAATTGCGTCACGAAGTACGCGGGGCACCGTACCAAGCCAAACATTTCAGCGAGCGGTGTCGCGTCATTCACGGGCCATTCGCGCCGGATGCTGCAGCTGCCGAGAATAAAAATGAAAGCCCGCGCGACGAGGAGCGATTAAAACAAAAGAGAAAGCACAGCGGTCCAAACGCGTTCAAGGCTTTGATCGGCGCGGACAAAAGGAATCAACTGCCGATGCCTTGTCACGGCGTCCCGAGCTTTCTGTTCCTAGCGCAGTCTGACAGCCATGACGCGCGACGGGTTCAGCAGAACAATCGGCGGCGCGCGTGGCCGCCAGACGCCGGTCGCTACGGTGAATGAGGGCGATTGCGAGAACGCCCTTGGTCTTGATGCTTAGTATCCTGTCGCTTCTTTATTTCTTTGTTCGTTTGCTTGCTTGCTTGTTTGTGTGTTTGTTTGTTTGATTGATTGCTTGTTTGTGTGTTTGCTTGTTTGTGTGTTCACTTGTTCTGCTTGTTTGTTTTCACCGTGAAAGCCGTTTCAGTTGAGGGAGAGCTTAAAAGTTTGAAATGACCTGCGAGCCATAAATAAATAAGCGAGAAAGAAACGACTGCGCTTGAATTGCTCGCCGCTCCGAGAGACGCTGAGTGAAACGCTAAGGCGTCACATTTCTGCGGGGCTATCGCTCACCGCCGAGAGTTTCGTGGAGGCTCTTTTCGCATTCAAAGATGCCTTCAAACCGTGGAGTGTAGGGCAGCGGAGCTGTGGAATTATTTAACCCTTCTCTTGCCTTCCCAGTAAACGTTGCCTTAAACGAGCTATACCGAAGCTGTCACTCACCGTCCTTATATGATTTTGTTATGTCGGGGTTCGTGCATTAAATATTTATCTTAAGCTTAAGTCCCTCTCAATGGCATGCGTGTTTATTTTCTTCCTCCCTTTCATGCTTTCTTTCTTTCTTTCATTGTTTCCTTGCTTCTCTTTTGTTCGGCATTGGTTTTCTTTAGAACAGCCGGTCGCTGCTTTCAAAAAAAAAAAAAAAAGGCTTCTCTGCCATCGCTGGCCCTTTGCTGGGGAAGTAAGACATATTCAAGTGGTCCTAAAACTTTTATTTCGGAGTCCTAAGGAAATATAAACTGTTTATATTGAAGTCAACTCATCTTTCTATTTTAGGCAGTGCGTCGCCGTGGGCGTTCTACTCTGCGACTGCAAGAAGAAAGTGACCTTCTTCGCCTCGCAAGGTTAAGATTGAGGCTTGTACACAATCGAAAAGCAAAGGACAACTTCAGAGATAACTTTACTTAAAAACAGCTGTAGTTATTTCTACACGTCTCTGTACAGTAACTCATAACTCGCTTATTCACTGCAGCAGAGGTTACTCCTGCTCCACAGCAGTCGCGATGTCCCAATATGTTATTTTTTTAACACTTTTATTGATACGTTCTGTTCCTAACGCTAGCCTTTAACGATACTGCTATTGCTAAAAAAATCCATGGGCAAACTGATTTAAAATTTTTTTATCGCTTGCATCTATCTGCACTGATGGTTATAAGAAAGAAAAAAAGAGCGATATAGATGGAGAGAGTTCTCGCTGGAACACAGCGGCAGTGGTGGTTGCTGAGAATGACTACACACGAAATGACAGGTGCTAAAGTATTACCCCGACCTCAGGCACACTGAAGCGCGCTCTCCAACGACGCAGTGACTGAATCGGTCGATTACGAACTGCCCATCGCACCAGACTCGGTATATGGGGTTGGCAACTGTCCCACCATTTCCTGTATTGTCGTCGATCTTCAGGAAACGCTACGCCATGACCTTGTCCGAACGATCATTTGCCCCGGTTAGGCTCCGAGGTGGATCTCCCTTTCCAAGCGCTCGTGCGTTCTTATGTGCCTTGTAGAGCGTGTGGCTTGTAACCGTGGAAACCTCCCTAAACTTTTGTTTCTTTTCTGAATTTTTTTTTCAATTATTTTCAGGAGCCTTTTAGAGAATAGAATGTTCTCTGTAAAGAATAGCTTGTCACGAGGCGAGTGAAATCAAGTGCTTATGCAATACGTGAGGCGTATCTTAATATGACGATGAAATTCCGCGTATATAAAATACGCGCATGAAGTACAGCGCGAACCACTGTTAAAGGGAACACATGAGTGTAGTGCACGCGCGAGCTTTCCCCTCTGACAAGTACAGGATCGGCCGAATTCGCAGCAGACGACTTACGGTATTGGAGGCTGCGACATCACTATAGACACCTACGCCGTGCAATGACAGGTTGCCAACCCGCCGTGGCGGCTTAGCAGCTATAGCGTTGCGCCACTAAGCACGACGTCCAACATTTCAGTGGGAGCGAAAAGCGAAAGCTGTCGTGTACTTAAGATTTGTTGGTACACGTCAAAGATCACCAGGTGATCAAAATTATACCGTTGTCCCCCACTATAGCATAACTCATACTTAGATGATTAGACACAAGCCGTATTAGCCCCTAGAACATAATCATAAATGTAATTTTAATTTTGACATATTTTTCAGCCAGTACTTGGCAGCTAGAACACCGGCAAATGAAAAACTACACGTTATAGTGTTCCTTTCAACAGTGGACCAACCTGTACATTCTAAAGAAGGTCAGCGTACCGCCGTACCGCAGGCACCAAGATATCCTGGAAAAGTATCGCGTAAAGCTGAAAACAAAGAAAAGAAAAAAAACAGGAACACGTCAGGAAATGTATAAATAAAACCGTAGACACCAGCGCATTCACACCTTCATTTCCCCGCCGCTCCCCTAAGTTATCACTTTCCGCTAAAGACAGTTTGCAGCCGTAGCTCGGCTTCTATCCTTTCCTTCTGAAAAAAAAAATAGATCTGCGATATCCCGACCGACTACATGCACCTTAGTTGTGCCCACGCTCCTGGACTGACTCCCAACGTCCCCGCCTACTTTAAACACTCGGCTATTTCTGAACTGTCTCCGACGGAGAACAGATGGAGCTAACACTTGTATACGCATTGCGATAGGGCTGAAAATCACCGGGTACGTCTCCATCCCCCCCCCCCCCCCCCCACACCACACACACACTCCAACTCGGTGGCATCGCTGAGCCGCAGCGGATCTCAGGCGTTTCGTATGTATACCCGCACATCTATCGTACGTCAATAGCGGCTATTGACTCTAGCGCTAAAAATAATGTACGGCGTAGGCTTCAAACACCATCAGCCTTAAGCTGACTAAAATGTGCGCATGAAATATCGAGTAAGACAGTTTCACAGGGGGAGTTACGCGCGCTAAATGTGGTGTTCTCCATTTGCGCATGTAAAAGGACACGCTTTTGTCGCCTCGTGCAAACAGTTGTAGCGGCGGCGTCAGTGGTCCGCACTTGGCGGAGGGAAGTTTGCGTATTCACTGTTAGATGTTTATCTTTGACAGAGCAATTGATCTTTCAGCCTAAGCAATCAATCGCCCTTCGCGAAACTCTTGAAGACGGTTTGGTATTTAAACACTGTAATGTACATTATTTGTGTATGTTGGAGCTTTCTTGGTTTAACATACGCAATTACTTTGTTGTCTCCAAAAAAACATTGCGTGCACTTTGCCAGTCTGTGCTACTCTTTCATTTTTCAATTCTGAATCGCTGGTTACTTCTATTAGGCTCGTCAGGCATAACAACTACAAACTTACACGCCACCTGCTGGGGAGCGCAACATAAATTACGATCCACTTTCTCTCCACCCTTTATCGTAGCTTTACTCTCTGCACACCGTGCAACCAGCTGAAGAGGTAGAAACAAGGCGAGCGCCCCCTGATGCATCAGTATACCGACCACACCCCTGCGCTGTGCAAACGAACCAAACTAAACCAAACAAAAGCGAAATTATCACTCCTATTCCCGGCGACTTTTTTGGTCCTCGGTTCCGACAGTCACGGGAGCGTTATCGTCAACATTGTTACTTTACCGGCGTTCACGTCCAAGGTTGGCCAGCCAGCTGGCCACACGGCCGAGTGTCCCAAAGTGGAAACCACAACGGGCAGGAAGGGCATTAGCGAGTTGGGGAGTTGTCGGTGGAAGGGGAGCGTGCGGGCTTCATTTATCGAGCGGTAGTGTCCATTCCTGCGACCGCACGCGAGGTGAAGGGGAGGGGAGAGCGTGAGGGACAACCGACAGGGGTACATCGCAGAGGGGAAGCATGGAGGGAAAGTGGGACCGGACGCACGGACAACGTCTCGTGGTCAAACTCGCTTGCGAGAGTTTGTGCGAGCCGGGCTCCGCACGACAAGCGTGCCATGGCGAAATCAATCGTGTCTTCTCTTTGCTTTTGATTTCTTTCTCTCGTAACGCTCGACACGTGGGGGTCAGTGTGGGCAACAAGGAGAGCACGCGGGCAGTGTTTGCGGCTGCGACCCACCCCGCCCCCTTACCAATCTTCTCTCCATTTTTGCTCTGTCTGCTTCTGCTTTCTATTCTTTTGGCAACGTTTGTTTTGTTCCTCTGTTTGCTTTACCCGGTGTTTCGCAACTCTTGTTGCGCTGTTTCTTCCGCTTCTTCTTCCCTCTTTTCGTGAGGCGTTTGTTTTTTATAGTTTTTGATTTAGATTTTATAAACTCTCACACCTATACTGCCATGCGCTAAGCATTTGGTCTTTTATGGGTAAGTTCGCTTTGTGCCTACATGATTTCGTATCATTTGTTTTTTGCCTTCGCCAACTCTCCTTTTCATCTAATCTAATCTAATCTAATCTATCTATCTATCTATCTATCTATCTATCTATCTATCTATCTATCTATCTATCTATCTATCTATCTTCACTTTTTCTTTCGTTCGTTCGTTCTGTCTTTTCTGACTCTTGCTCGCCAATGGAGCAGGGTGGAGGGCAATGGAACAAGGTTGCCCCGGCTAAAGAGGCCAGAAATGGTAAAAACGACCAGAAAAGGAGGTCGGAGGTCGAACGCGCCGAATAACGGGCACTCGGGGCCGAAAGACGTAAAGCACCTCGCGGCCGCAAATATATATACCGTATAGACATATCAACGACAATGACATGGTGCCCCTCGTCCGCCCTCTGGCTCGCTCTATATACGTGGTCGTTGGTTTCCGCGGCCTGAACGCGACTCTGCTCGCTTGCCGCTTTTCTCTGCCATTCTCTTATGCTTTTAGAGGGAGCGACACGCGAATGCTGCGCTCTTTCGGGCGAATGCCGTTGCGTGACGTGACCTTTCGTCTTCACCCACAGACGTCCCGGCGAAATTTTTATTTTCTGGTGTGGAAAAAAAAAAGTGCAAAAACGCGCCTGTGTTTGTTTTTGTTCTCGTCATTTCTTTTACAGATATTTCTCATTTTATTTTCTGTACTTGCACAAAGAGGATGTAGGTGTCAGCGAGTTTTCTCTCTCACTCTCTCTTCTCTGCTCGCCCTTTCCCAGTCATTTGCTTTTCGCCTGCGCGCGTGCTTTTGCGTTGTCTGTTGAAGCCGCGCTCTGTCCATGAAAGGCCTCTACTTTCAACACCTGAAAACTGCTCTTCGCGCGTGAGCGCTCAAGTCAGTCACGCAGTGTTCATTAGCGCTGCCGAAAGGAAGAAACGCGCTTCTGCGGCCGCTGCGCTAATTACTACGTTTGTCTATTTGGAAGCCTCGGTGTACCTCTAGCGTAACGTGACATACGTGGTCTTGGAGTACGTGGGAGACATTGTTTATTCAGCGTGTCTCGATGCAAACAAGCGCATCCAGAAAGTATGCGGCATTTATTACCGTATATGTGATATGGCCTCCGATGGCGGTCGGAAGGCGGTTGTTGGGCAAAATAGAGCGATCACGCAGGTCATGCTTGTTAGACAAAACTGGGTCTTTTTGCGTTAATTGAGTTCTTACAACTGCGTAATTTACAATTTTGTAAGTTGTGCCAAAAACAGTTACCCAAACTGTCTGTCGCCTAGAAAGGAATGATGGTTCAGTGCGGATTGTGCCGAAATGAGGATTCTTCCAATAACCATCAGTTTATAATAGTTGTAATTGAGACTAGGGCCCGTATTAAAGAAAGAAACTTTAACGCTAGAATTGTTCGTAAGACCGAATACTAGCTAATGCGAATGCTGAACATAACATTAGCGGTCAATCACTAAGAACACGAAAAGATTCGTGAATTCGGCCCCACGATGTCAGCAGCTTCAAACTTTTGGGCAGTCATGGCAGTGTCATACCTAAGTATAGAATGAAGTATGAGGAATGTACAGGCTACGCTACTTTGCCTAGTCGCTCGCTTAAGGTGCTGTTTCAGATTAACGCGATGTTACTGTATCAGCTGTTCTATTGCCAAAGAGCAGCCGGCGCCGTATTCATGTGTCATCATCTCTATCCGTCTTGTCAATAAAACAAATGCGATAACGCATAAAATGGCTCGCATGGAGCACACTGCACACACAACGTACACAGTCAGGCGCCAACCTAAATCTAATCGCAATCTTTTGTTCAGGATAGTGTATTGCAGGATAGCTTTCTCATGAAGAATTTCACATGACGTAGGCTGCATAAGAGGATCTTTGTTTCCTGTTCACGGACCATGTTCTATAGTCGACGCAGTGCTGCTGTCTATATCCTGCATACATGGTTAACCTTCCTGTCTTTCCTTTGCCTTTCTCTCTCTCTCTTTCTCTCGGTAACCTGTATACACGTGCCTGTATCCTGTGTGCTCATTCAACAGCGAATAGAAAGGCAAAGTATCGGACACGGCGAGAGCGTGGATTTGGTAAACGCTATTTTAGGAGCCGTCTAAATTTGGTCCTTAAGCAGACATCGACCCCCTTTTAACAAAATGCGACACTCGTGTTCATCGACCGAAACATCGAATTCTCGTCTCCGACACAGTTCTTGTTTCTCCATCCGCGCGCACGCACACGAAACACGAGAGTAGAGTGCTTCCTGGCCAATCGCTTTCTTTGTTTCTGCTAGCTTGGAGTCGATAATGTTTGGTTAAATAGTTGTTGCTGTTTCTGCTGCGGCACAAAGAACAGGTGCTGCTGAGGACCCCGGCTCGGGAGAAACGAGAGGCTGCAATTAACGAGTGGAACCAAGACAGCGGTGACGCAGGCAAGGAGCGTCCCTAATGGAATCGGGCTCTGAAAATCCCGTAAGAAAAAAAGAATTTCGTAAAGCCAGCTCAAAGAATCCTTCGTCCGCCGTGGTTTGCTTAGTGGCTTTGGTGTTACGCTGCTAAACACGAGGTCGCCGGATCAAATCCCGGCCGCGGCGGCCACATTTTGATGGGGGCGAAATTCAAGAACACCCGTGTACTTGGATTTAGGTGCACTTTAAAGAACCCCAGGTGGTCAAAATTTATCCTGAGTCCCCCACTACGGCGTGCCTGATAATCAGATCGGGGTTTTGGCACGTAAAGCCCCATAATTTAAAGAATCCTGCAGCGGTCAATGGAGAAGTACGAGACACGTGGTAGAACAAAAATACCTTGTCATACAGCATGGCAGCTCGCATGCCTATAGCTTTGCTCGTTGGTTGTATTGCACGTTAATAGTTGTTGACGTGGTAAACAGGAACAGCTTACTGTTTCAGCAGACGTAGGCACAACTATCGTTGTTGTAATTCAAAACCTAAATCGGAACAGCAGTGCTGGCGGTGATAGGTTATATGACCATAATGTGTTAATTATAAAGGTAATAATGCATCATATTTAGTGTGGGCATACTACTGTAGACCAATGTCGGGAATGTGTGCGTGGCAACGGTAGTGGCGATGTCTGGTAACACTGTTTTCAACCATAATGCGCTGTAAAACGCCCTTCAGTTGCACGGCTCATCTTTTCAAAAAATAAAAACAAGGATACGGAAATGTTTTTTGTTGACTATGTTGCTGCCAACGCGCTCACGCCGGCAGATTAGTGTAACACAGCCACTCATTTGAATAAGCGTTTAAATCGTAGAGTTGCTCGAGTTGCTAGTTCAGTATTGTTGGAACAATAATTGTCTGTTTCGGTTGAACACAGCGTGGTAATATGTCATCATCGACGCTTCTGTTCCAATCTACGTTTTCGAGTTCAGATCCACACTGGAACGTCAACCCTATATATACTAAATCATCGTGTAATGTAACGTGGCGTCTCCTGGCAGAAGCCTTTTTCGTACTATTGAGCTATTGTTGTTTATTAAGTGTCGTTATTTTACACGGTGTCTATTAAATCAGGGAAAACAGGTCATCAGAAAGGCCGACTACTTCAAACATCAAAAATCAATCAAATGACTACGAAGCGGCAAAAGAAATTATTCGTGTTATACGTATATGCTCTGAATCTTGAACTGTATAGTGTGTCATCATTTTCTTTTTCTTTCTCGTATATAATTAAGAAAGGATTGTTTGGACTATGCAATGTAGGGAGCCCAGATCGCTGTCAAGCCGCAATCTTGTGGCCCTTCGTCTGTGCCCCTGCCACCATGGGACATGATTCCGAAAGCAGCTGAATGAATGAATGAATGAATGAATGAATGAATGAATGAATGAATGAATGAATGAATGAATGAATGAATGAATGAATGAATGAAAAACGTTACAGGAATATGGCGTGCACATGGTGCTCTTTCTCCAGCATTTCCGTGCTATGAGACGTGCCACTAAGCTGGCGAGATACCACAAGGCCTAGCGTGACTGCTTGGCTTTTATTGTTTGCTACTTGGCCTTCATAACATATACTTTGGGTGGTTAAGTTAGAAAAAAGCGCAGCGCTATAACAGCCCGCCAATGGTGGCAAAAAGATCTCTTAATTGAGGTTGTCTGGCACTTCGTAGCTGATGAGCCAGTTAGACGGCACGTGGGTGTCACGGCAACTTCGAGACAGCCTCGGCGTCACTGCAGGGTTGAGTTGAGAAACAAACAGTCAAAACCTCGTTAGTCGGCGGGTCTACAGTCTCGCACGTGCCAAGGCTAATAACTCAAAGTGGCTAAATTTCTTCTGAAACGGACATAGTGACAAAGGACGGGGAGAGGTCGATGGCCATTAACGGGCGGACGGAGGTCGTTGTCCCCGAGGCGATTTTGTCTCCCCGGCAGGTAACCGCCCTCCACGACAGTTCACTTACTGGAGTTTGGTTTTTTTTTTGTGCTTTTATTTTCAAGATATATATTTTGACGTAGTTCGTTCTTCCTGGATATTGATGCGCAGTTTCGAGTGCCAACCTGTGCTAAATGTGTGTTGTCGGAGAAGTAATTTTTTTAATCTCTTGTGCAATGCTTTCGGAGAATTATTTCGCTTCAACCCACGTTGTGCTCTCACCGGTGATGTTGTACTCTCTCTCTCTCGCTATCTTTTTATCTTCTATCCTCCCTTTCTTCTCTTCCCGCACAGCAGGGCAGCAAACCGAATATAACGTAATTAACTATCCCTGCATTTCCGTTTATTCTTTTCTTTCTCCACATTTTCGGAAAAAGTTACTTCGCCACCGTCATTCGACAGAACTCAAAGTTAGCTGCATGCCGCACTCTATATTCTCGTCATCGCAGACCTCGTATATTGCCAGTACATTATCGGTATACTTATGTCGTACATGTTATCGTACATTATCTATATATTATCGTACATTATCTCACCAAGCATAAACGCATAGCGAACTTGGCTTTGTGTAACTGGACATGCTTCACTTTCCCCCTCTACGCTGACTCGTTGCGTCCGTAAGAAGGCGCCTATGGTATAAATTTGAGCCTTTTTACCTGAAATTACGGGCTAACTTTAACGCCACTGAAATCGGCTACTCTTCTCGTCGCCGCGACTTGAATTTTGCCCCACCGGAGAAGGCTAGGGACAGAGGAGCGTCTAACGAAAGCCGGGTAGAATAACTCGCCTCGACTCCAGATCAGTGCGAGCCGGCAACGCCTTGCGCCTTCCTCTAAATTGCCCCTATGTACTTTCAGAGCGTTAAAAAAAAAAACTCAAGTGAATAATTGCTACGGCATACCCAGCCTTAATTAAAGCTTTCTCGTGAAATCTACGTTCCGTTTACGCACAAGGGTTAACGTTACTGTAGGTTAAACGACGCTGCCTCCGTCGACTTTCTCTCGTACGCCCACTTAGCAATAAAAGAACGAAGTCTTGGTACCGGTTTCCGGCCTTAATTAGAAGCTTCCGGCAAAGTTGTGCTACTCTTTCTTCTTGCTCCCGGAACGGCTAATTTATTCGCAGTTGTTGATCATTTGTTCTGCGCAGTGTTTTATTTATTTATTTATTTATTTATTTATTTATTTATTTATTTATTTATTTATTTATTTATTTATTTATTTATTTATTTGCGCAACACGATCCTGCACATGAAATCTTTGTGTGCATTGCAACTAGAGCATAATGAATGTTTTCAGGAGCACCACACACTGCTCCCCTTTTGCTAGGTTTCTGACGCATAAGTGAATCGAATTACGGCATCTCGGGTGACTCGCTGCTCAGCATTTGAGTCTGACTCGCGAAATTCTGCACGTGCGCTTTTCAGCACATTAAGCGTGACCCACACATGATGGCAGACGTCTCCCTGGAAGTAGAAATAATGTAGGTGGTCTGGCTTATGGTCAATAAATTCCGGGGGACTTTAAGAAGAAGCATGCGGCGAAATACATCGTCGAACCACGCTTGAAGCCGTTCGATTACTTGCACTCATACTTTGGCACGCACCGTACGGGAACTGCGCATAAAAAACTCACGCTTGTGCTTCACTTTGGGGCACTACTTTCAATCAGAGCAAAGAAGCCGCAGGTAGCCTCTCGAAATGCAAGCCCGAGAAATTCCTGGCTTACATCTACGTTCGTGAACCAAGACACAATTTGAGGGAGTCTGCAACTTCCAATTTCTCCAAAGAAGTAGGCCGTCGAAGGAGAATACGCTTTGCAGTCATAGCGTTTTCCGGTTCCTTCCAAACGACTCTTTTTTTCCTCGCGTGAATTCTTTTCTCGAAAAAAATAAAGCTGAAGGCAGTCAACGGTGCGTTATTTATATTCCCGCATGACGGCGCAACGTATTGTATTGCCTATGACCGTTTTAAACATCCCTGTCTCTAGAGCGCGCATAACACTCCACTGGCTGACGCAACTCGGCTGTACTTTATATTATATATACGAACATTCTGTTCTACGTTGCCCTAAATGTCTAGACGTTTGGGGTAAAATAACGAAAAGAAAGAAAAGATAGCAGTGCTCATCTAGAGATCTGTTTACGAAACAAACTGTTGGAAATGCCGAGAATACTTGAAGAAAACACGGGAAGAATGAAACTGCGCAACAGGATTTCGCTTGGTATTGCCACATCCTTCTTGGTTATCCAGTGTCACCGAAAATTTATCGCTCTGCCAGAGTGCGCGATGCGCGTGGTGGTGAGTGAGTGAGTGAGTGAGTGAGTGAGTGAGTGAGTGAGTGAGTGAGTGAGTGAGTGAGTGAGTGAGTGAGTGAGTGAGTGAGTGAGTGAGTGAGTGAGTGAGTGAGTGAGTGAGTGAGTGAGTGAGTGAGTGAGTGAGTGAGTGAGTGAGTGAGTGAGTGAGTGAGTGAGTGAGTGAGTGAGTGAGTGAGTGAGTGAGTGAGTGAGTGAGTGAGTGAGTCTGCCAGCCACAACGCAGGGCAACTGCGCGATGGCTACCGTTTTGGTTTACTTCGATTAGCTGCTGGCAGAAAATATAACGCATACATCGCAGCTATGGAATAACGGCACGCGAAAACGTTCTCTTTAGCAGTAGCTGTGCCTACATTCCGAAGTTGTAGACTCGGACATCACACCACCTTGAGCTTTATGTCAGCGCAGAAAGCGAGCATGAGAGAATCGAATGTAGCGGACGTGGTCATTAGCAGCTTCAAAGAAAAAGAAAAAGAAGCCGAGGTGCTTTTTTTTTCTTTGCATAGTGGGTGCGTATGCATATATAGAACGCCGTGAAAGAGAAGAAATAAAGGGCGATGTTAATCACCGCTCCGCCCCTTGTTCCATCTTTCCCACCCCAGCACTTTGGTCCGAAAAGAACATTTCTGAAGGCGCTTATTAGCGTGTAAGACGTCGCTCAGAAACGGTCTTTGGCAGTTGCTCACGCACGACTTAACTAAGGCGCGTCGCGGAGGAGTTAATTGCTGCCGACAACACGCGTCGGTACGCATACTTTTTTTTTCTCTCTTTTTCAGCCGAAGCCATAACGCTTTCTCGCCGACGGGCATCTACGACTGTAGTAACGTTCCGCTATGAAGCACGCTCGCACAGTTTCCGACAATGTTCTTGCTCTGTCTCGCTCATTTTCTCGCTTACTTCCCGAGAAGACTCTATTCAAACGAGGGAGTACTTTGTTTGTTCTGCATATCCTTGCCTTTGTCTGTTTTCTGGCCTGTCACGAGAAACTGAGTGACCCGTCACGCTGTGGGAAGGTGTCGGCGTGCAGGAAGGCTGTGCGGAGTCAAAGAACCTGCCCTGATGGAAAGGGCTGTTACGAAGTGGTAATTACGCTCCAGTAAAAAAGAAACAACAGTGAAAGACCAGTCGCCAAAAAGGCGTCTGGTTGGCTGCTGTTCGCTGGTATGTAGGGAAACGGGTGAATGAAAGGGAGAGCTCAGCAGACTTAGGCTCCTCATTAGGCGTGTTACAACGCGCTGAATCGGGCTTTGTGCGCGCCGTTGGTCATGCTGCGTCAGAGGTGCTTTCTTTTGGCGATGACTGCAGCTACAGCTACACCGGGGAAACTGGCAAATTCTCGAGAAGACTGAAAGAGTGCAAGTCTGACGTCGAGAAAAACCATCACGTACGTGTCCAACGCACTCGCGGAGCATGTCCCCAACTGCAGTTATGTCGTCGACTGGGACAATGCGTCAGCTGTCACCAAAAAAATAAGCATGACAAAAAAAAAAGATTTCCGGAATTGTCACTGACACAGGTGACACCGGACCCTATGAACCGGACAAAATGGCGCCATACCCCAAGTTTACTCCCGGTCATTACGTCACGTTCTGCCTACTGACGGCGACCTAGTGTCAGTCTCATGAGTAACAAGGAACTCTTGTCGGGTGACTGTCCTCGCTACAATTTACAGAGACGATCGCTCGTACACGCGACAGCGCGTTTCGACCAAAGACCTCTAACAGAGGAACTTATTTTAGAATGCCGACGTCACAAGCCATCGCAGCGGAGGGCGACGAGGGCACTGTTGCAGTTTTTAAGGGCAACAGACTTGGACAAGCGGCTGTAGCCTGAACAGATGTTTATAGTGCTGCAAGTGCTACTGTGCTGTGCCACCTGTGACCGATTGTGATTGTGCGCCTGTGGTCCTTTCTTTCTCTATCTCTACTTTCCTGTCACTTTACCTCCCCCTCCCCTCTCTCCCCAGCGCAGGGTAGCAAACCGGATCTTCCTATCTGGTTAACCTCCCTGCCTTTCCCCTTTCTTCCGTCTCTATCTTTTGTGGGTTACGAAATGCTAATTAAATTTTGACTTGGTAAGTGGCCAGAAGCATTTGTTTTACAGCGAAAGCTGTATATAGCTAGGTGAAACGAAGAACCGTTCGCCACATGTTTCGATAAACGTCTCCATTTGCTGCGCCGTCAGCTACGTCGTTCACTACGTCGTACCCAAGCGCGCGCGCCATTGGCAGCGCCGTTAGCAGCGTCGTTAGCGAACGCGTTCCCGCCATTGTCACGTTGACACTGATCTGCCCGCAACGCCGCCTCCTCGGCTCGCCGTTGTCGCATGCGTTCGATATCTCGAGTTAGCTCGGCGTCGTGGTTAGCAGCATCCGCCCGCCATTGGTGCTTGCGTTCCACTAGAAACACAAACATGTGACCAATAATTAAGAAACGCTTGAATACATCGTCGGGATTAACCCACTGCTAAACACTGGGGCCCGCACGTTTCAGCTTCGCTGGTTAACCATCTGTACGGAATGCTTGGGCGGTGATTTTTCCCCTTTATTCCATTCATAATGAAGCAACTAGTCCAGCAACGTATTTGGAAAGTATTAAGTTGTGGATGTTATCTACATTGCTTGATGTCCTGGTAGTCCTTAACGAATTGTGTAAAAAAACAGCATAAGTTGAGAAGATCGTCAGCCTGTTTCTGGCATACAATGATGTGTATATTTACGTGTGTTGGATATTAGCTTCACACACACCTGTGCAATAACTTCGAGCTTTCCGGAGTGGCAAATTGACTATATCGTGATATATATATATATATATATATATATATATATATATATATATATATGGGCTGCATATCAGCTTCAGACACCTGTGCAAAACGCTCGAACTTTCCGGCCTACACCAAAGTGGCCTGAGATAAGGTCGTTTCCAGAGGCGAATATTCTATGACCGCGGACCGTACTCGTCGACAGCGTAGATCGTGGTTGCTACAGCTCTTGAAGTCTGTCGAACTGAACGAGCATTTGCCTTATGGATAAACTTCAATGCACGTGCGTTCACTCTCTACATCTCTCCAGCTTGCATGTTAACCCTATCCCGCCACGTAAAGTAGCAAACCTGATTGCTATCTAGCGGACCTCCCTTTCTTCCCTATGCTTTCGCTATTAATAGCCCTATTAATAGCCCTCGTATACGTGACGCAATGGGCAAAAAGGATTATTCATCACGAGCCAAAACTTACTCGTTAAAACAGATACTGGTCCTGTACGTCGAAGCTTGTCTAAAATCAAGGATTTTTTTTTTCACGAGTAGATTTAAACTTATCTCAGCTGTGCCCGCGGCTTCGCGGCTTCTTTTCAGATAATTTGTGGACGCCGGTGGACTGATAAATATCTACGTGGTCGCATCGTGATAACTACTGCCAAGCTTCAAATCACTATAGGTCTTTGTTTATTGTGTACGTTTTTGCTGTGGCGTGCGGCAGTAGGAAGACAGTCACGTCGCCCCCTATCTTTTCAGATTGCTTTTAGTGCCCTGGATATAAAAGCCGGAGTGGTGTCAGGCAGAAGTTGAGTGCAGTCGAAATGATCCCTTACAGCCCACAAGGAAGCTTCACGTCTTTTTATTATTATTATAACTGTATATAAGGAGATGTTGATTCCTGTTAGATGACTCTAGCGACTCGTCCGCTCTTAATTCATAGATGTGTTCCAGAGAAATGGTCAAACAAGGAATGTAGAAAAGACTCTAGTAACAACAGGTCTAAAGTTCACATAACATACACACAGGATAAGCACACACAAAGAAATGTTCCTGGGCAAATTCAAGTGAATTCTTGCAGTTTTTAAATAAAAACCACAGGTGTAGCAAACCAGTGCTAGACCTGTGGTAACACACTCCAGTGACAATGCAAGAGACGCTCAATCGGAAAAATCGCCGGCTTCGATCGCCAGGCTAGACCCGCCTGTTGCTACAACCCACCATCAACTCCACTAGATGCCCGAGAGCATAATCTAAAACGCCTTGAAAGAGCACAATTTATCGAACGCAGATGAGCCGGACACAACCAGCAAATATTTAATGTCTGATTACACAAGCCATCAGACCTTAGGCCATCAGGCGCGGGGTATAGGGCTTGTAGGCGTAGGTTTAGGAATCATTATTTATTTACACCATAAGAGGCCTGGGAGGAAGAGAGAGAGTGCGTGAGAAGCCGGCTTAACTATGAGAAACGTAACTTTTACTCATGCTGTACTAGTAGGTAACGCGCAACTACTTTACACGAGACAGATTGTTCGTGTACAAGGACTCCCGTATTACAGTCCGAGTTGCACCACGGCCGCTGCGTACCTTCTCCACCCAGTAGCCGTGGCTTTACAGTGTATGAAAACCTTCACTTTATGTGGAGGACATCAATCAACTAGGTGGGATCACCCCAAGTCAGCTGCGAACTGTTCACAATAGAAATTGTCAAAAAAAAACTAATCGAGCTGCATGAGTCTGTCGATCTATCGCAACGTCTGGAAAGATTTGGCCGCTGTTGTTTCCTGCTTATTTCTTTCAGCGGAGAAAAATCTCTTCCGATTTTAGTATTATTTCTACATGAATCATTTATAATATCCCCTCATCAGTGAACGGCGCCAATTAAGGAGGAAATGCAGCTTCGTTGAGTTTGTTGAAAAAGAAGAGCTTCTATCGACGGCCCGAGCGCTTGAGTCAGGCTTAAGGGCAGCAGTCGCTCATTTCAATACAATAGACTAAAAAATCGGCATCTCTTGCCTTTACCCACGACACTGAGTATTAAAGCAAGCAAAATCTCTGACTACCTAAAGCGCAAGCTCTTCAAGTGGTAAGCATTTCGAGCGCACGAACTTCTTCGGCAATTTTCTTGCGTCGATCGAAACGACAAAATAAAATCGAACAAGAAGCTCGTTCACACGCTTCACTCCTTAAATTCTCTCGCCTAATGCTCCGAAAGTTGTAGAACGGACAGCAAGATATCATACAATTTTCTACAATGTCATCTTCTTTTTGTAATTCCGAGGATTATATCGCTGATTATCCCCTTTACGGTGCCTATAATAAGCCGAGCTCAGTTGCCGAGCTGAACCCTATATCTGGTTCCCACGTACTTTGCTCGTTTCTTTCTTCTTATTGTTATATTTTTGCTGCTAATGAACTCAGAATTCCGAAGAAGAGCCCGGGGGCTTTTCTGGTCTGCGCAGCCAATCGTATACTTGAAAAGCAGCGTCTTTCGGGAGCGCTTCATTGGTTCCTCCATAACGACGATGAATCTCTGCTTTCTTGTTTTTTATCTTTTTTTCTGAACGAGATGCACTGTTCAGCGTCGAAGTTCGCCGCGTTCGACGCACAAATAGAAAAAAAAACTTCTGCAATATTCATCACACTTGTATTGCTGTCGGTAATCGTACATTCCTCTCTCTTTCTTCGCGGTCGTTGACCGAGCATCGCACTGGAACGGGCGAAGCGGATTAAAAGTCGACTCCGTTAGAGCCGAGTAGCATGAATCAGCTGAGGATGTTCATTGTTTTCGTTCCGTGTGCGTCGGAGAATGTTTGCCTCCTAAAATGTATGGCGCAGTTCGTGGAATAAAAATTCGCCAGTTCATTTCTGTAGCCTCAGCGGAAGTGCTAGGAATGATAGCCATTCGTAGTTTCGCACGCGTTCGCATTCGCCGCTGTCAGGCGCGGTGTTTGTCACGTGACTATTCCAGTATTGCACGGTGTATACTTATTATTAGCATTCAGCATGCGGCGCGCACAATGCTCAAGCAAGAAGAAACGTCACATTCTGATGGTGCACCTATACGTCCGGATGGAACGCCGATCTTATAACAGAGTTGTAAATCTTCAATCTTAGATGATGTACCTTTATATAAGTAACAGCGATTGCCGTTGCCGGGGCAAGGTCGTTAGTTTTACACACATGGATAGTCCCTAAGTACAGGCTATATCGGCTGTGATAACAACCTAACAAGTGAATACGGCTTTCCCCCATAAAGATTCTTATTGTGGGGAAGCCAGCTCAAAAAAAATACTTCAGAGTCATCTTTGCACGCATCTACAGCTCCTTGGGCGCTTCGTACCGTGCCAAGGCCCAGATAGTTCTCGGCATTGAAGGTCTAAAGCCTATTTACCTTCTTGAGGACTTGCGGATTTTGTTGTAGACCTGCAGTGTTCGCGTGCGGCGTTGTTTTCTGGGCACATGTTTTCTCTTTCTGTTTCTTTTTTCCCACTGTGGAAATTTTATTTCGGGTATCTTAATATCATCTTTAATTCCCTGTACCCCTTGCCCATTACATTGTAGCACGCCGGTTTTACGTTGGTTGGCCTTTTTTCTCTTTCGTTCTCTTTTTCCTCATCCTCGTATATACCATACACTGGGCTGGTATGGTGTAAGGATTCCTTTTGCTCGATTCTATTCCTTTCCTATCATCCGCCGTTCACGGCTGACCAATCTCAGTGGTAACGTGGGCAGACCACTGACTAAGCGCAAGAATTAATAGCTTTGGAATAGAACCGAAGTTCAAAAGAACTCACTGAATATATTTGGA
The DNA here is from genome assembly GCF_013339745.2 of Dermacentor silvarum. Lineage (NCBI taxonomy): Eukaryota > Metazoa > Arthropoda > Arachnida > Ixodida > Ixodidae > Dermacentor > Dermacentor silvarum. The sequence goes on from NC_051157.2 coordinate 89,509,548, forward strand.
ATAGAACCGTCACATTACCCGGGCCCTGTGAAATTGTTTAATGCGTATCAAAACAGCCGATTTCTGCGTGACTTTTCGCCCACTAATTTCTTTTTTTTAATACCCGTCCGAAAATTGGACTGTTTATCGCAGAGATGCATTGAAAACGCGATACACAAGAGGCAACGGTCGTGGAAAAGGCACGTACACAAAAAAGCACACTCGCAACTGCTCCTTTTTCCTGCAACGCATTGTTATCAACTCGGCCATTTATTTTGTGTGTTGCTATTCACGATGAATCTGAAGTATTCAGCAGTGAATGTTTAGGGCCATAAAGCATCATGTGCTATTCCTCATAATAATAATAATTATTATTATTATCATTACACTGTTAGCAAGTTATAGTATTCTGAATAGGCAACCTTAACATTGTCGATAGTGTTGGGACTCGGGGTAGCGTTTGGGCCGGTGATCCCTCAGCCAAAGGGATGAGTATGTCCGGGAGTAAGAGCGAGAGAAAAAAGAGTTTATTCTACATATTTACAGTGGCTCCAAATACGGACGCCCACTCCATGAGGGAGCACTCTGAAAATGTCAGCTCACTGCATGTCTGAGCACATATCAGAACACGTCAGGACACACCACTGCACCCAAGGTGTCCGCTTCTAAAACAGTCGTCTTCCCTAGTTGACCCGACTATGGAATCTGATGACCTTGGTGCGGCCAATCAGAGGGGTCGTATTGTTCACAGAACTCTGCCTCTAATGTTGCACCCTCGCCCTCGTATTTGCCACAACTGCGTGGCCATCTGGCAAACCGAGATCATCGCCGTTGCCACGGTATTAATTCCACGAAGTTGGCCCCTCGCATCAATCAGTGGCATCTCCGCGACGGTCGGCTTGTCATGGTCGGTGTCGGGCACTGTGGCCAGGTAGGCGGCCGCTGATGAAGGGGGTGGCATTGGGGGAAACACTCAAAGGATGCGCAATGCCGATTTGGGGTGCTTGTTTGCCCGTCACCATCGGTGGCGGGCACTGTCGCCGTCTGGGCGACGTTGATGAAAGGGCCTGCCTCGATGGAAACAGCCAAAGAATGCGCCCTGCCGATTCGGGACGCAACAATAGCGGCCTGTGTTAGCAATACGTTATTTTCGGGTCGCTGAAGTGAACGTTCAATGCTGCGATCGGTGGTGTGTGTTGTGTTCGCGCGTCGTTGTGGCAGGCACTGACACTGACTGCACTGGTTAAACAATGGCACTAGCATTACATGCTAAGTGATAGAAAGCGGCGAATCATTCGCATTATAAATGCAACTGTTTGGCGCGAAAAAAAAATCTGCTCGACAATTTATACACGACGAAATGCAATGACTGCGTATGAATTATTTAGAGTTGGTTAATCCACACTGATCGCGCGCTGTTCGCAGACCCTACACGTTGTGTGATCTGCGCGCGCGCTATGCTTCTATTTGCTCGTTGTTACCAACTTTCTTATGAGTCTTCGCGTTGGGCTTGTCGCCCCCACGAGAAAAGAAGACGCTGCAGTCACTCTTGCATGCTTTTCCTAACTTTAGTAGTAAAGTTCAATAACGCACACCGCAGCGGGGCATCAGAAAGTGGTGCGCGTACGTGGTGCCCTAGGCAGCCCCCATGCCCCTCTATTTGCTATCTATCTATCTATCTATCTATCTATCTATCTATCTATCTATCTATCTATCTATCTATCTATCTATCTATCTATCTATCTATCTATCTATCTATCTATCTATCTATCTATCTATATCTACTCATCTGGTAGAGCGAGAAACGGGAGAGTTATATAGGGCCATCTGGCTATGTAATGCTGAATACGCTGGTTCTCGTCAGCTCACCTTAGCTAAGAAGCCTTGAACTTCCGATGTGGGCTTCCACCGGGGAACGCTCAGTGCTTTGGCTTCTCTTCTGCCCTCAGCAAAACACTTACCGGGTCCGCGACAGGATGCCTCCTCCTGCCCCAAGCCCGCACATTTTTCCTTTCTTTTTTGGGGGGTTAACTGACTTACTACAACGCCGCCTGTATAACTCCGTCGAGGCACGAGTTTTGTTTTGCCTTGCAAGATTTAGACAGGAAATTTGGCGCCTGCAGCTAGAAAAGGTCATTTATTAGAATAAGCGAGTAAACATTCAGTGATGAGAAACGTAGTGGTGCCAGCAAAAAAGGCAATATTGAAAGGTTCGCACGCGACTACTTGGTTATCCTTTTTCTCCGGCATAGCACTAAAGCACGGTGATGACGATCACAGCGAGTCTCCAGCCTTCATGACTAAGAAAAAAAAACATGAACGTCACGTCAAGTATGCCAACCGCCAAGCAATGCGAATAGATTCTTGGTGTGTGTCTAGCAGTAACGCCTCAACGAGAAGCTCAACTTCTATAGACGCAAATATTTGTTCTGAGAAGCGCGTCTTTAGCAGGTCTCCATACTGTATTCCACAAGGGCGCGTACAATGATACTCGCGTCATGTCATGAATAAATTTAAGTTATCTCGCATTAATATTGGCCATGAGTGCACTAAGCATCTGAAAAAAAAAGAAACAAAGAAAGAAACAAACGCAACTAAATACCCAGTCTGAAATGCAATTCATGGCCAAGAAAAAGAGTGAGCAAACATATTTCGGTCCTGCGTTACGTTACGTTAGAGGTTGTAAACATACCCTTAACAGAAACGTGCTGTAAACAGAAAGCGGGAAGAAAAGATAAGAATGGGCCAGCGCACACACACAACAGTGTTCGGTCGCAGAGACCAGTCGTCTTTAAGAAGTGCAGCATGGCTCTGGTGGTTTGTGGCGCGGATAACGGTTGAGGCCCTGTTACCAAAACGTTTTCCTAAGTGAACGCTCTGTCGTCCAGTGGGCTTAAAGTATCTCTAAAGATCTCTCTCATCATCAAAAGGAGGGCAGTAAATGAAGACATGTGCTATGGTTCTCGTCGCAATCATAAGAGCTACACGAGGAATATCGATACGAAAGCAGTAGATATTTTTTTAAAGTGACACCCTTGTCGGGTTGTCTGAATAGTTCTAGTACAGGATCGTTGCCTTCGGGATCGCGACGGCGTTCTTGTGATCTCGGAGGACCACAATATAATCAACAGAGAAGCGCAGAACCAGGCACTCACACGCAATGAGTCTTATGCAGAGGTAGGCCGCGAGGTACTTCTAAGATAAATATTTCAGTTAAGAGGACTAGTGGTTAACAGTAAAGAGGGCAGCCCGATTCCGGAGATGTCTGTTCAACATGAACACGTTTATTCGTCGAGGCGGTGCCGGCAACCACGGGCATGTGGTATATCCTATGGTTAATCGGCATCATAATTGGTACGGATGCTTTGAACTTCTAGCTCTAACGACAACGGGAAGGTGGATAACAAGTCGGTGGTGTAGGAAGGTGGATCTTATTGTACCAAAGGTTATCAGGAGAGCGTTCCTGCGCAAGTGTTCCTGAGAAAGACAAAGAAAACAGTAGTAGCCCTAGTTCTATTTCAGTATGTTTAGATGATGGACTCCTCCAAGGATGCCGTTATTTGCAAGCGTGCAATTTGATGTTCATATTCTTTTCTCCCAATTATTCTCAGCAATGAGCAGTGATGCAATCCGTTTCACAACACGTCACTCGTTGCGGCATGCACAATGACACTAATCAAAGTTCTGAAATCAGTTGCGCCATTTCAGTAAAAAAAAGACGTGTTTCAGAGCTCGCTAACTGTGAATGTCGCCGGAAAATGAACACCGCTCGGAGGATTTTCGCCTAGGGCGAATGGTGACATTGGGTGAAATTCCCACGTTCGGCCACCGCTAGATGCGAGGTCACGAAGTCGGTGGCACAAAACAAACTCAGAGTGGCGGTGCCCAATGGTGCTATAGACGCGTCACGGACCGCCAAAATTCCAAGGTCCTGCACTTTCATCCGTTAATCCACTGCAGTAGTCATAACCTCGCATGACGAGGCAGAACTTAAAGCTAGAATATTAATTCGTGACGTTTTACTGCAAACCTTCGTGCGCGTGATATTTGCGACTCAAACTTTGAACAGCTTGAAAGCTTTATCGAGCGTCAGCTTCAGTTGGGTAGCAATTTCCCAAATTTCGAGGCGTCCGCCATTGATAAAGGTTTGTTTTGTTTTTTAGTCGTTTCCAATTTGTAGGTGATAGCGAAAGCAACCGCGCAAAGCATGTGTGCTGTGTGTAATCCGACTGCAGGAGGTTTATTCTCGATAGCTTCCTGTGTTCAATGTGCTACATTATCGCGAACTTAAGCGCCTATGAATGTGACGCAGTATTCTCCCTTCCTCCTCTGTTCTAGTATCGCACTTTCGGAAGCATAATAGTTCGACTATAGGCACCCTTCCCAGGTGCGAAGGCTGGGAGTGTCTTTTGAAAATTACGATGGGCTCGGTAGTTCGATTAAATCATCAGTTGGCGGGTACACTGGCGCTGTTTCTCTGCAAATACGATGCCTAACCACTTATCTCGAATTCAAACTTTAGTGCAGTATGTGCCGAACATTTTTAAAATTATTTTTTTTTTCAAGTTCCTTTGGAAGAAGGTCTTATTGTGCCACTGCAGGTGTACTACTTCAAGAGCTGGTCATTGCTTGGTGCGGCAAATTCGTATGTTCAGTCAAGTGATAAAATCTTTGCGCTAATTAACTTTATAACTAAGCTTTCATGGCGTACGTCGAAATTATAAAATTAATAATAATTATTACTAATAATCATGCGGACATAGGTATAAAGATACAACAAAGAGAGAAAGAAGTGCTTGGGGAAAATTGAAGGAGAGCAGAATGAAGTAACTTCCACTTATTAGAACTCCTTAGAATCGCCTCGACTTCGTAGCTCTCATTCATTGCTAGGCCAGCCAGAGCAGCTAGACGGAAGGCCTTCGTCACTGACCAAGACCCTGGAACCGCGGTCTCGCACATAAAGCCGCAGAAGCCTGTAAAAGCGCTGCTGAGATTCCTGCAGGCAACCTGTGTATGACACAGCGCTGAGCATTTCGTTACGTGTATAGTCCACATAATATCCTGGATAATATTTTTATCAATTTCCCCACTGCAGGTTAGCCATCCTGATTAACCTCCCTGCAATAATTTATCCTTTCCTCTCTCTGTCTCTCACCCATTGCGATCAATTCTTTACCCTCGGAACAGAGCTGAGTTCTATGCCTTAGCTATGTAGATAACCACTGAGCCTGAACGATATCTCCAATGCCGTATAGGTGCCATATACGGCCTACGAATAAAAGAGCACCTATGTGATCCTTTCTCGTGCGCATTTATTGTTCCCGGAGTTCGGAGTTCCCCAGAGGAAGAACGAAAATATTTGTCCGCTTAGTTTCGCGCTGGCGTTTTAATTAACGCGTTCGGGGCGCGCGCCTACGGCTCGCAGCGTCAGCGCGAGTGCTTTGATAGACGTTTAGGACATTCATCCGTCTAACGAGGCCCTCTTGCTGTTTCTCGGAATAAAATTCGCGTCTGCCGATAACAGTTGTTGGTATTCCATTCTCGTCGAATAACCGGGATGAGTGTTGTTCTTTCCGCTGAGCTTCAGCGTATAACGCTCAATTCCCCTGTTAGTGCGCCGTCACTGCGACGTTCTCTGAGAACGCTTCTTTTCTTTTTTTTTTCCTCGAAGCTCTAAATTGAGAAGCTCGGGGGCCCAAACTTTTTTATCAACGACAGTTCGCTATATAATACGGCTTCATCTCGCACGTGTGTGTCATTATATTAGCTATTTATTTTTTACCCCGTATTGTGCTTTTCTCAATGACGCAGTCTTTATGAAAGCTCGCCGGGAAGGAAAAAACGTGGGCTATTCTTTTTTTTTATGTAGCCCAGTAAGTGGCGTGTTAATAAATTTGTTCGTTAACTAATAGATTGCTTACTGCGCGCGGGACAGAAACGAAGAGACGGCGCTGTAAAGCAATCTCTCGTCCTTTCAACTAAATGATTTGTGTGCAACTATTTTGCCAAAGTAAGGGGTAGGCATTCCATAACTGTAATCCATATAAAATGATTGGTGTTTCAATATTTGCAAAAGGAACAGTGGTGTTTTTTTTTACTTTTTTCTTTCCTCGCTTCAACGCAGGATTATGCTCACTTTAGTTTTGATTTGACCCACCTAGAAAAAAAAAGCTTTATAAAGCCAGCAGATCAGGAGCTGTGAGTAAGCAAGCGATTTATTTATTTATTTATTTATTTATTTATTTATTTATTTATTTATTTATTTATTTATTATTTATTTATTTATTTATTTATTTATTTATTTATTTATTTATTTATTTATTTATTTATTTGAGAAGAATGGAGGAGTTGTATCCGTTTGTTCGTGACACGCACACTCCATTTAACTTGATTAGTTTTATAAGATAAACGCAGAAAAATGCATGAATTCTTGCTATAGGCAATACTTATAAGAAGCACGTTAGTTAATTAGTTGGTTAGTTAGTTATTTACACGTCGCGAAGCTGCACGTCCACGGTGAGGCCCGTACCGTGGTGAGGGATGCGCCCACAGCGACCGGGAATCGAACACACAACACCACAATAACAGAGCTGCCAAACCACCGCGGCGAGTACACCGACAAAGGTTAGGCTACATATCCGAGGTGTAGGAGACAAAAGCGCTATTGCCGGCTGCCCCATGTCGCACGGGCGAATCCGCAGGCATCGATAATCCGTGCACGTGCCGAAAGTTTCTCGCCGAGCACGGGCGTTTTGCATAAAATTTCCCCACCTTGATCTCCTTGTCACGACGCGCCACCACAGACAGCATATCCCGTATCGACGCTCTGCGGCGCAGGTTCTCCATGGAATAACGTATGCGCATTCACCCGCCATTTTGGCCTGGTCGCTTTTTTTTTTCTGACTACTTCGCGTTTGCATAATTGATGATTTCAAGTGAGGTCTCTTGGTCTTTCTATCCGTCTGTCTTTATATATTTTTACCTTGGCGTGCAGTTTTGGGTTGCCCCTCTCTGTTAATGTGTGACACAATATACTGTCGAGATAGATATGAAGATCAACGGCCTTGTAAGCGACTACACGTTCTGTGGAAAGAGAATGACGGGATACTGTTCACTATCCGCGAAATTGATTAGTTAAGCACAGTGGTGTGAGAATTAGATAGCAAAAATGACTGGCTTGCGAAATGTGGCATAAACTGCCACGATAACAAAAAAAATATTGTAACAATATTGTTGCCATGTCGAAACATTGGCGCTAAATTGTTATTAGTATGTACACATGTACACGCAAGGACACGAAAGAAATAGGGAGGGAGGAAGCTGACAACTGCCACCGTGAGGGGGCGCAACGCCTGCCTACTCTTTCAGGAAGAGGGAATAGAGGAAATGAAAATAGGACGAAAGAAAAGAGGAAATAACGACAAGAACGAAGGCAAAGAACATACCACAAGCCGTTGTTCTCTTCCTTTCGACATGAAGTTTTCGACATGAATCAATATCAACTTGCTCAGTTCAGTCTTCTTATTAATACTGTTGTTGCGTAAACCTGAACCCGAAATTTGTTGAAAGGAAGAAAATCGTAGTAAACGGCGAGCTACAAAGAATTACAACGCAGGCTATCAGCCACACAAGGACTAAAGAGCGTCGTATTCTTGCCTTCAAACCTGGCGCGGGTTTCTATTATACAATTGCTTCTTAGCCGCTCCAAGACCGTTTCCTCTCTGTGGGCCAAACACCATAGTTTGGTATTTCAGAGGTCCGATACTGGCTTGCGAGTCCTATTGGTGGCCATGTTGAGAAACATCCACGAAAATCGACGTTTAAAGCTTTTAGGACTGCTCGCGCGTACCTATGAGATGCGCGCGCAGCACCGCCAGAAAATGCAACGTTGTTCTGTAATTGTATCCGATCGAGCCAGATGACCTGCTACGAAAGCCTTCATACCCCACTGTAGACCTGTGCGCTCTAATAGCTTATTGCTGCGAGTCTTATGGCAAGATACTTTTGGCAGGCATTTTCAAGCCATGTACGGCAACTTAGCCGCGTCCCCGGAAATAAATGTATATGCACTGGGAGAAGTTGTTGTTTAATAAATGATGATTCCATGGTTAAAAAGAAATTGGTAGGATTAATTGGATGAGAGATAGAGAGTGATTGAAAACGGCAGTCAACACGCGCACATGCATAACCCGTTTACCAACAATGTTAGACGTCTTGCCGTCTGTGCGTCATAATTTTGTCGTTTGCTATCTTCGTTTCCATATCCCTCATCTTTTCAACATCTTATCTTTTTGCCTAGCTACAAGTAGCTTGCCTGTGGTTTGCTCTATTTAACCTCCACGTACCTAACTAAATAGAAGAGAGTAAATACCTAACTAGTATTTACTCTCTTCCTTATTCGGCCGTTTACATTGCTTTCCTTATTACGCCCTTCGCTAATGAAGGTTAAACTGAATGGGTGTCAAATTCGAACCTTGTTTAAGAAAAAAGTAATGTTTAGTATTTTGTGTGAATTTAATTATTCAACAGCGCACGCGATATATCTGATATTCAAATGAAGCAACCACACGCAATGTTCTGGCGCTAGGAAAAAAAATCAATCAACCAATCGGTCAATCTGATTGTGTCAGATAGAGTAGAAAAAAATTCAGCTTGTATTTCTTGCCAGGAAACCCTGATACAGTTTGCAATCTCGCTTTCTTAATCACCAGGTTTGATTCAATCAGGCGTGACGCATAAAATAAATAAGGCCGGCCGCCACCACGACTTTGCTGCGTCAACATTGTTGAGTGATTAGATTTTGACCATAGGCTAGAGAACACACAATGACAGCGTTTCACGGTGGGCTGTCCGTTGATACCTGAACGCCAAAGAACAGGAAGCGGTGAAATGTCGAAGCTCAAACGCGCCAATTCGCATACAATGTCGTGACAGGCGTGCTGACATTTGCATCACAGGAATGCACTGTGTTGCACGTGAGGTATCCGAACGTATAGAAAAGGTCGTACCGCAAAGAATCTCGCTCGGCATTTCAATCGTAGGCAGAACATAACCGACCCGTGTGCCAATTTTACAAGGAACTCGTCGACATTGTTCCAAATCAGCTCCGACAGTTTCTCGATCGTTTTCAGCTAATTTTTGCGTACGCTGACTATGAGAATATAGGTGAGTCTATTGAACGTTTTCTAGGTGTGCCATCTCACCGGTGAAGTTTGTGTGGTGCTAACTTCATTCTAGGAACACGTTTATTTAAACTTTGGTGTGACAGCCTCTATACGGTGGACTTTATATTTTTCTTCCTTGCGTGTTTTGTGGAGCAAATGTCACGACATTTCGGGTATGTGAACATCCCGTTGCGAAGTGATGGAGCGGTGCTGATATTTGAGCAGTGACACGGGGCAGGTCGTCGCATGGCGGAGTCCATGGGCACGTGTATGACAGAATTGGGTCAGCGGATCGCAGTGAAGGGTAGGATTAGGGACTTTATCCGCACATTTGACCGAACTGCACTACTTATAACTATCATTAGGCCTATTTATTTATCTGTTTATGTTTGACAAGCCACAGGTAAGGACTTTCGCGACAACCTATGCCTTGGACTTATCCTTGAAAAGTTCCAAGTGCAGATGAGAAGTCGCATCCGAAATAATCGAGTTAGAAGTGACGTATACGTCAGAGCCGTCACTATGCAGGGGGACAACTTGTTGAATTTGAAGCTACTGTCAACTGCAAGAGTTTACGGGACTAGGAATCTGATAAAAAAAAGACTAATAAAAAAAACGCTCAACCTTGCACTCGGACGGGCAAGGTATGAAACAGCGAAGCTGCAGGCGATCGTAGCCCAGCATTTTCCGGAAGTGCGCGCGTACTTTTCATATTATTACTCATGATGATGATAATGTCTTTTCGCGCGTTTCGGACTTACGGCCGTACTGCGCGTTGCTTAGCGCAGCTTGTAACACCGACACCGCGTTCCAATGCCAACACAGTGTTCCACTGCGTTGCAATGCCGACAACGCGTTCCAGCAGACCCGCTCCGTTAATGCGTGTCTCTCTCTCTCTCTCTCTCGGACTTACGGCCGTCACTGCGCGTTGCATAGCGCAGCTTGCAACACCGACACCGCGTTCTAATGCCGACTCCGCATTCCACCGCATTGCAATGCCGACAATGCGTTCCAGCAGACCCGCTCCGTGAATGCGTCATCTCTCTCTCTCTCTCGCTCTCATTAGAGAGTTTTAGATTAGGGGGACGCAAGAGTTGGGGCCCCTAGCAATTGGGGCTGCGGTACTGCGCGTGCGCAGTACCGCAGCCTCAAGCGCTAGGGGGCCCTACGCTTGCGTCCCCCTAATCTAAAGCTCTCTATTTTCTGTATCTCTCTCCCGAGCATAGTGCGCAAAATCTCCTCTTCCCCTCGCATAGCATTTGCAGGAGCGCGTGCGAACGCACCAGCTGTGGACGAAGACGACGACGCTCGAATGCAATCATCATAATCATCATCAGCCTATATTTATGTCCACTGCAGGACGAAGGCCTCTCCCTGCGATCTCCAATTACCCTTGCGCTAGCTGATTCCAACTTGCGCCTGCGAATTTCCTAACTTCATCACTCCACCTAGTTTTCTGCCGTCCTTCGACTGCGCTTCCTTCTCTTGGTATCCATTCTGTAACTCTAATGGTCCACCGGTTATCCATCCTACGCATTACATGGCCTGCCCAGCTCCACTTTTTCCACTTAATGTCAACTAGAATATCGGCTATCCCCGTTTGTTCTCTGATCCGCACCGCTCTCTACCTGTCTCATAACGTTAGGCCTAACATTTTTCGTTCCATCGTGCTTTGTGTGGTTTTTAACTTGTTCTCGAGCTTCTTTGTTAACCTCCAAGTTTCTGCCCCATATGTTAGCACTAGTAGAATGCAATGACTGTACACTTTTCTTTTCAACGACAGTTGTAATCTCCCAGTCAGGATTTGGTAATGCCAGCCGTATGCACTCCAGCCCAATTTTATTCTTCTATAAATTTCTTTCTCATGATCAGGGTCCCCTGAGAGTAATTTATCCAGATAAACGTACTCCTTTACAGACTCTAGAGGCTGACTGGCGATCATGAATTCTTGTTCCCTTGCCAATCATATGCAATCATATGGTTCGCATAAATGCATGCTCTGCAAGCGGGGCTGTATGCAGGAGACGAATATTGAGAGTGAGAACGAGACAGAAAGGGCCTTGCGACCTTTTCTGTCTGAGTATAATGTCTCCGTTTCACACGCTCTTGGTTTATCCGTGGGCTGCTTACTGTTACTGAAAAACACCCTACTTTTTTCTGCATTTAGTTACCATGTGGAACTAAAGGTAGATATATATGTTGCGATCTTGTGTTGCACGGTGTACCATGGCGAATAGTTAACCTCTATGCATTTAATGACGCTGCAAAGCGAATTCTTTTATTTGAATCTGTGTCTAGTCTACTGGACTGTGAACGCTGCCTTGTTTTAATGGGAGATTTCAATTGTGTATGTGATCCGAGTGATCGAAGCGGGATTAACATTCAGCGGGACAGGAGTGGTGAAGTTTTGTCTAACGTGATAGAGAATGCAGGGCTCATTGATATAGAAGTGTCGGGACAGGGATATTGCTCTTATACACGAATTCAAGGTTAATCTTACGCCCGCCTTGATCGAATGTATGTCTCCTCATCACTCCTCTCCCGAGGACTGTCCCAATAAACCACTATCCTTGCTTCGTATAGCTCTCTACTAATTTGCTATCGCAATCGATGCTTCGCCTTTCGGGCGAAACTGTGACTTCTTTCCTTCCCCCCAAAGTAGGCTAGCTAACCAGAAGCTTTTATGGTTAAAAACCCTGCCATTTGCTGTCTTCCTCCTTTTCCAGCCTTTATTAGCACATGTGAACAACGTAGCTTTGCACGGTTTTACTGGCTATAGTCGCAAACTGGTCGAAAATGCAACGTTTTCTCAGATCACGCTGTCCATAAACTTTCACAGTCGACTGTGCGTTAAAGCGTAAATCGTTTCTAAGCAAGCAAGATGCTCTTAAGCGATCTACGCACGTAACACTAGCCATTTTCTGTCTGCTTATTACCTCAAGCTGAAAAAATGTTATGGGCTGTCTAAGCAGCCGTCGTCAGTGCTTCCTATTGTATGTAAACAATAGATTCTTGGAAGAATGCCTTTCGTTCGTAGAAAATAGCGTCGCCTCAAAATTGAACTTTAGAATGGCAATAGTTGAACTTTTCACCACATTCTTTCTGAAATACAGAACGTGCGCTGGCTAATTTTCTTCCCTCTGACTGTGTCCCTAGCCTGCTCTTTCTTTGGAATAGTTTCTCGCAGAGCGCCTTAGGCAATTTTCACACGGCCTGAGCGGTCCCAACAGCTGTACGGATGACAGCGACGGCTGTAAGACCTTTTAGTGAAACCGAGGAAAAAATGCATAAAATTTCCGCATTAGTGAAACCTTCCTTAACGGGCCTGGCGAATTTACGCGGCTTTTCTATTCCACGTTCTTCTATTCACCGAGGATAACTGCCGTTCTCGACGGACAACTTGTTCACTGTACGGCGCAAAAATGGAAATGAGCTTGGGCCCCCTCCCTACAAACCCATTTCGATCTTCTGCTGTCGTTAATCAACAGTCCCAAGTCATTCGTGAAGAAGGTTAAAAGTATAATTAGAGAGATAGCGTCACTCTGGGGCCGCGTCCGGAACATTTATACCGACTTCACAGAAAATAACAGACTAGTTTAGCAAGACGATAAGCAGGTAAAATAGCGCTGGACAAAACTGGAATGCGAGGACTTCATCACCGTATGCTAACGAGTCTCCGCCCAGTCGTGGACCGCAGTGCATGGCGCCTAATGTCTCTCGAAGAGCACTGACTATACAGGACTGTTGCTTAATCAGATTGAACGAGAAGAGATTATTCCGCAACCATCTGAGTCATTTGATGAGGCCGATATTTAAATTACATCGCCCAAGTTTTAATAGCAACCTCCTGATGTGGTGCTCTCTGACTAATGTGTTCGCATAATCTGGAACACTGCAGCGGGGGCTCGTGATTTAAATGCGCGGTAATGGTGAACTGCAGCTCCTGCAAAACTACAATGTTAGTACAATTTCGCAAGGCAGAGTGTTACCAAACTTGGGCGCTCGAATGGAATCGACTAAGTGGCTCGAGTTTATAAAGTGCATCATTTAGGAACCCGCGGATGACGGGATGCCGCGATTCCGCGCAGAATGACCGTGACAGAAATGCGACGGTAATTTCGTACAGTGACGAATCTTCGCTCCTTACTCAATTCATGGGCACTCACGATCGTTGTTTGGCGTGCGGCAGTTCGTTCGAGAGTTACTGCAAGAGCGGGGAAGAGGAATATGCCGAGAATGTTTTTCGCATCAGGGTCTGTTCGAGCTTAGCGGTAGCTGCATCTCTCAAGTTGGAATGCGCATAATCTTTATTTGGTTGGTAAGAAATTATATACGTGTAGAATTTTTTTCCGATTAGGCGTGCGAAAAATGCCTGTACGTCGGACATTGTGAAATGGCAAAGTGCTTTTGTGTGTGTTCGCCAAGTTCTGGTATAACGTGCATAGGTGAACGAGTTCATTGATTCTTCCAGTTAACTATTATTAAGATGTAGGCTATTTAACGAAACAAATGAAGTTATTAATGATGACTTCGACTTCGTTGCTCCTGCTACGTCTTCTCCGGACCTCGTTTGATACTCTCGAAAATGAGCACGCCTAAGTTGCTTATGTCGATGCGTTTCTTTCTAGATTTACGCGCCATACCGACTGTATTTTATTTACTTCGTAAAACAGGTGACACGACAGTAGCTTTTATTAAAAAACTGCATATCAATAAGAAAGTTAGTCAAATGTAGGCGCACATTTTGGTATTCTCCAAACGCGTCAGAGATTCTGATTGTTCCAATTAAAGTTTCTTCCACACATTGCACATTTGCTTATAAACTGGCGGCGCAACTCATTCGTGTAAATGAACGTGGAGGTGCAAACAGCGCACGGTGGCATTTGACACTCATGCATGATGTCGTTACTGAAGTCGCATCTACGTCCTTGGATGCGGTAAAACATGGAACTTGCGCACGTACTCGCCAATTTAAATATTGACTGCGCATACATAACGTTATGAAACCTCCTTGCCTAAAAGCGGACTTAACATATCGTTATTCGAAGGAAACGGCTTTTCTCTCCAGATCACCCCCTACCAAACGGGAGTTGACTATGTAGGGCAGAATATTACTGAACAATAAAGCTGCAAGGTATTCACGTCTAAAAATAAATTGCCCATGGAAAGCAGAGTGGTTTCGTTAGGACTGACAAGTATTTCGAAATTCTGCAATCAGGTTTTTTTTGCCAGTGCATATTTCTACAATGATTCGGCTTCGCGGCTTACTGAACTTCTTTTGCTATTGCAAAATCATTTTCTTCTAGCTGTTACTTCATAACGTGATATAAATTGGTTACATATTTCTTTAGCAAGCTTTATTGCAAGGCAGGCACCTTCAGCATTACAGAATAGCTAGCTTGCAGAATGTTTAATGCGTTTCTACATCAGCGAAATATGCGACGAAGAAAGGCTGCATGGTAAGAGAGATGAGGGAGATTTATTAGCATGGGGTGTACCAAGGGGTTGACCTTAATCAGCAAATTCTCCGCTACTCAGCTTGCTGGCCAGGGTGAGAAAGGAGCATGCAAAAGTGCTCTCAGAAGGGTGCCCGGCTTTTCTAACTTCAGCTTTAAAGAAGTTCAACAGTGCCTTCAGTGCCTTCCACACAAATCATCGGTGAGGAAATTCCTGCAGCAGATTCTGCATGGACAGCGGACGATCGTCTAGTCGCGGCAGTGCACTGGACATTGACAGTCTTGTATACCAAACTGAGGACAGAGGCACAGCAATTTGCCGATGTTCTCTTAGCAGCCGCAGACATCGCATGCAGAGCTGCCAGCCATTCCGGTTATTGCTGAGTAATCTCTTGCGAAGGCAACTCCTAACCGCAACTTACAGAGAAAAGATGCCTGTGCGAGCGCCTGTGACTGCATGGTGCCTGTCCCCGCGCATGGCACATTCACCGCCTTACTCTCTCATGTTTTTACCCCCCTGTTTCCTTCGGAAAATGGAAAGGGTAGCCAAGGAGCGTAACCAGACACTTTTCTGGTTAGCATCCCAGTGTTCCATTTCTTTTCACTCTCTAACTTTAGCTCTTCTAGCTACGTCACTACATCTACAAGCGCGCCTTTGTCGCTTGCTCGACAACCGCGTTTCCCCTATTTCTTTTTCTCGAAGTTTTCCGCACCCACGGAAAAAAGAGTGCCTGTGAAGTGCGACGCCGAAACGATTTTTCGCACTTCTAACTATGCTCGGAAACGAGGCACATTTGTCGTCACTGTCTCGCTGTGATAACCGACAAAGAAATCAGTACCGAGAACGCGAAGTAAAATAGAAGAACATCGAAACGACCGCTCACCAGATACTGAGGCGGTGAGAGACATTATTACGGCGTTTCGCAGACTATACAGCTGCTACGGTCCAGCGTACGGTCCGGGTCAGTGCCGTTTAAGTTTTATTTTTCTCTCAGTCCTATCTCTTGTTCTCCGCTGCTTCCTGTTGGAACGGTTTGCGCAATTTCCGCTTCGTCTTGGAGCCCTTAGCCGAAACTTCATTTCCTCTTCTACGCGGTGACGAAAGATAATTTGGCGCGCAGCTTTTGTAACGAAGACAAAAACCGAGCAAATGGAATAAATGTAGCCGTCGCCATCGTATCTCAGAAAAGCTGCTATGCTGAGCTTACAGGCATTTTGTTACATTAAAAAAAAAAGAAGTAGAAAGCAAGCTGAGCACACAGCACAAGTATAAAGAACTGAGTAAGATTCGTTGAAACAGCCATGACTGCAATAAATTTATCTCTTCAGCAACATTCGGACACGATGATAAGCCAACGAGTATAACTATCGCAATTTTTTTTGTAGATCTTTTTTCTTTCGCTTCGTACCGCACGCCAATTTCGTTGCGCTTGAACCCATCGCGCAAGGGCCCTTCTGCTGAAGTTACGCAACAGCTGCGTCATTGTGGCAGTTCGTTCTTTACGCCAGCAAAGACGTGGGTCGGGAAAACTGTAGTCAAACCAGTGATCGCTCGCGCTTTTAAAATGCGTTAACTTCCAGCGATTGTCGCTTAGTTCTGCTGAGCAAGCTCCATCAGCTTGGTCTTTCACGATCTCCTTCAAAAGCTCAGTGACTTATTTCGAAAATGTTGAAATTGAAATCAATACACGGCCCACAAAACTAATCTAATATATTTCTTTCTTTTTTTTCAGTATCTACTGTACTGGATTCTCGCGTGTAGTTTGCCTCCTTTGCCTGCGGATTGTGGCGTTGTTTTGCTGTGCCTTCCTCTTCTCCTTCCCTTCTTTGTTTCCCTTCTTTCTTTCCTCCTCTTCAAACGATTTGACACTGTGTATCAAGGAGCAACTGCTAGCCTGCTTCTCGTTCTTTTTGAGGCGAAGTTCCACAACGTTACTTCTCCTGCAACCTTTCCTCTCGCGTTATTTTCGAAATGAATGTGCTATTTCCATCAAACGTATATTTTCAGATGCGTTGTTGCCTTGACCGTCTTGACATCAATGCTTTACTTCACCGCCTCAAAAACTGGCTACTGCGGAGGAAGGACGGCGACAGTCGCAAACACTCGCAGTTTCATGAATGAATGAACGCATACCAATCAATAAGTCAGTCAGCCAACTAGTCGATGAATTCGTTAGCGGATCAATCAATCCCAGGGCGGTATGCCCTGTCTGTCATATTTGGGAGACACAAAAGCAAGCAAATATAAAAACCAGTCAATGAGAAGACAAACTTACACGAATTTGTCTCGTCATTACAGAATGCAAGCGACAACAGCAACTGGTAGTGTCGCCTGTAGCCAGAGTGTAATGTATGTGTGGGGTGGTGGGGTAGGGGGAGGGGTTTCTCTCTGTCTTTTGTAACATGTTCCTCCGGAACAATGTTTCATGAGAATCTTTAAAAAATTGTGTCGGTAGCCTGGCACGGAAACACTCCCGCTAGCTGCCTTTCGCGTCAACAGCTTACACAAAGCAAACGGGACGTTAATTGTCTACATCTGACTTCGATCGCATGAAAGAGCTCCGCGCAATGTTAAGTCAAGGTTCGTCGCAAATAGCTCCTGCTACTCCCCAGGAGGCTTAGAACCAGCCACGAGCAAACACTCGCGTGTCGTACGCCTTGGTCGGCGGTCTCGGGCAGTGACCGCACGATTTCGCAAGCGTACAGCTTCGACATGCGGTCGCCGATCCGAGCACCGTAAACCGCCGTCCAGGCGTGATGAGAGAGACAATTAACCGCGAAAGAAAAGGGCAACTCTGTTTGCCCCCCTTCTAGTTTTTTCTCTGCTGCTGTGCAAATTGAGCGAGTGATTGCACGGTCGTTGGCTTGTCATCGGGGATCCGAACTTCTCGTAAGGCGTGTCTATCCTACCTGTGTGTGCCGGGATCCTTAATCCTTGTCTCGTTGTCCCAGTCGACTTAACTATTGCGCAACCTGTTTCATTGCTTGTACTGTAAATTCGGAACAGCTAGTCTTTGCGCTGTTGGAAGCACGCGAAGAAAGTAAATATTCACCTTACTACTCACAAAACACACCGAGCGAGCTACGGCCATGCACAATCGGGTCTTTCAACTTGCACCCATCTCCCGAACTGGCGTGTCTTATTTGGCCGAGGGCACTTCCGTCACGAAGATATCACTTCTGGAGGGTGCTGCGAAAGTTCGGACACAGTTGTAGAGCACTTAACGTATTCAAAATGTGAAGTGTGACCGCGCTGTCATCAGTGCGTACGGCATCTTTGGTATTCTATGAAACATTTCGCTGGCGGCGAGTTACTGATGAGAGATGCTGCACTATGTGCGCGGATGGCATCGTTTTTACATTCCCGTGAAACACGCAGCTTTAACAGCGCTGCAATAGCATGTATTCGAGGTGCATCCATCAAATAGTCGCGTTTCATTTGTAGAGAGCGTCACATATGCGGTAGTACATTAAAAAGTATCAAAATATTTTAGCAATTGTTTCTTCACATTTGGGTTGACCCCATTACTTTTTTTTTTTTTAACAGCGAAGCTGTTTAAGCTATCCGTGACTCCGTTTGTCATCCGCGAAAAACTGCGCCGAACTATGACGTCACCTCGCGTTGCCTGGTAACCGCCGGCGCAGGGGGGCGCTCGCTTCGCCCGACACAGACGCGGCTCCGCCGAGCTCCCGCCAGCTGCGCGCTTCTACGCATGCGCCGTGACGTCACCCAGGTGCGTCTGTGCTCGCCGCCCGTACACTGTGCATATCTTTCGCCCCACTTCCTCTACGTGTGCTCTGACTGGAAGTGCTTTGCGAGGCGTTCCCCGATGCCACACCACGAGTAAATGTTTCTACAGTCTGTATAACTTAGCAACACTTGGGATTACTTCGTATAACTTAGCACCACTTCGTATAGCCACGACCAGCTAGGAACCGATCAGGGCCGGTATTTTGTAGCAATGCCTTTCCGGTGCTAATGCCTTTTCGCGCTTTGTCAGTTGTCAGGGCAACGGTCCGCTCGCGTTATCAACGGGATCAGCCGGCCGTGAGCGGTGGATGATAAGACTAGTATAGCATAAGTAATAAGGCATCGCTACAAAATACCGGCCCAGCTCCTCTGTGTCTTTAGCCTTGCGCCACTAGTGCAAGCTACCCCAATTGTTTTTTTCTATCTGTGCAATAACAGTGCGTCTTAATATTGCTCGTGAAAAACAAAAAATCCGGTCCTGTACCATGCTACTGTTATCGATTCGGCGTGCCAACGACCCACATTTCTGAAATGCTCCTTCCCCTGTGTTGTTACCTCTAAGGGGCCTGATTTTAAGCTGATTATAGAAGAGCCGGTGTAAATGAGAACAATAAAAAGGCGTGCGGAGGTGCACCATACGATTTACACGCAGAATGTCACGTGCCACATGGGAATAGCCCTTCCCTTAAAATGAAAAAGCACGTCCATCAACCCAATCTGGCGAGTTCTGCTCGCTGACTGAAAGCTGCATGCAAGGCGAAAGTGTCTTACAAACGCAAGATTAATGATCGGAGAGGTGCGCTTCAGAAGACGTGCTCATAGCCGTGTCCCTGCGAGGCTTCCTACAATTGCAGCGTTTTGTTTTTTGTCTTTGTTTTTTTTTTTTTTTGACGGGGAACAATTCACGCCAGGAGTAAAGCAAGACTACCGAATCACTTTACATCACGTTTACACGAAGAAATTGTTTTTTTTTTTATTATGACCTTCTACGATTAGAAATTTGATTTTACTTTCGGCAGTTTTATTTTCATTTTGTTTCAATCGTTATTTCGATTTCTCTTAGGTTTTATTTTAAGGTCAGGACAGAAGTTTATCTCATGGCTGCTCTGAGCCCGAGGTCGGATCAAGGTTAGATACCCGGCCGAGGCGGCCGCATTACGAAGGGGTAGGAGTACAAAAAGCGCTCGCGTGCTGTCTTTTGGTTGCTCGTTAAACAACCCCAGGTGGTAAAAAGTAATCCGGAGGCCTTCCACAACAACGTTCCTCGCAGCCCATAGTACAGCTTCTGGACTTTAAGCCCGCAATTTTGTCTATACGGTATCTAAACAAGAGGGCCACTCCTCTGTACACAAATAATTGCAGCATGTTAAAAGGTACCAACCTGCCAAATGATGCTCTTGATCGACTCAATATTATCAGATATAACATGCAGTTAAAGTACCAGCAGCAAAGGTTATGACATGAAACGCTCAGATTTTTTTTTTTTTACTGCTTTATTTGGATAGGAGCATTAGAAATGTATGTGCAGCAAGGCTTGAAATACACTTCACATATAAATATTGGGGCTAGAGTCGGGCCTCTTTTAGAGAGAGAGAGAGCAGGGGGAGGAAAGGCAGGGAGGTCAACCAGACCAGCGTCCGGTTTGCTACCCTACACTAGGGGTAAAGGAAAGGGTGAGCTAGCACGAAAGTCTAGGGCTGAACTGACAAAGCTTTTTGCTCGTAAGTGTTGTTTGCAATTAGCGGGCAGCCTTCGCTAATAATATGTCTGCCATTACGATTGGCTAGCATTTGTTCTTAGGAACCGCATTTAGCATAAGAACTTCTTTGTGAATGCGGGCCCAAGAATTCTGCATTTGAGATTTTTTTTCCATGTCTTCGGCAAGCTCTGATAACGTGTGCTACACCCTGCACCCTGCAAACATCATTCTGTAGTATGCAGAGTAGGACGTGCTTTCCGCGTTGTCATTCGTACTCGTTTATCCGTGCACGTGTATTTTGTCCCTTTTTTGAAAGTTATTTTTTTTTTATTTCTAGTTTATACGGAATCGTAAAGCACTCCTCGAACATTTCTTAAACCCTTTTATTTTATTTGTTCATTTAAATGCCACCAAGATCAAACGACTCCACACAGGGCAGACGATGCACAAGATAGCTATAACAAAATTTATTCTAAGTATTAAACAAAATCTTGCTACATGTCAATGAGACCCTTAAGCAGACTCGGACGGTCCCGGCTATGACGTCAGCGTGATTTTGCAAGACAGGTCGCGTTTTTCCCACAGACCTCTTGCCCCTTGCAGCATGGCTGACGCCTTTTTTCTTTTCTTCGTTTTCGAATTTTCAAATTTTCTGTACGACTGAAAGTTTTGTACGATTTTTGTACTATTATGTAAGTTTTATGTACGACTGAACTTGTAAATTCCCGACGCACCTTATCGGTGGTTATGCCTACACCTTCAGATGACTCTTCACAATTCATATTTTTATGTAGAGCCGTGGGTATATGGCAGCGAGTCGGAAGGTGCTCAGCGTATACATCTACGCTTTTCGAATAGCACTCCCTTCCTACGCTAATCGTCACGAATTCTATTGGCGAACAAAAGCGCCAAGGCAGGACGATTTGTTGGCGGGTTTGCGAACCTGTGGTATAGATTAGATTCGCCCGTGTCGAAACCCGAATGCACAAACTCGAGGCGGCTTCTGTACGGCAACTTGACAAGCGCGGCTGAGATCTGTTCATCTCCCGCACCTGAACGAGATTGCGAATTGTGCAACTTTTAATAGTGTCGCTTCTGTCGCTGCTGTGCACTTGAGCGTGCGACTTCCGTTCCGCAACCGGAATTGCGCCCCCGCTAATGAAGTTATCGATTCGGCAGGATATCCCCCTGCGGCAACAGGTCGATCCGCGCACCTGCGAAGCATTCTGCGCGCCGATTCTACCGCGTAGATCGACGTGACAATGCAGAGCCCCCCGTGAGGCTGTGAACTTTTGTGTGGCCCTGCTAATTGCAAAACTAGCCTTTCGCATACATTGGCGCTTCTATTTTGCTGAGCGATGAGGTCACCGGGCCCTGTCCGCGGCTTGTCGCTCTTCGAGGCCAGAGCCGGATTAGGAACGGGAAGAGATCGGGACTAATGAATCTCACCGCCTAATTCCTGCCATCGCTGGCATCGATACATGTGGGTCTGTGTATGCATTTGTGGATGAATCAGCGGATGTGCGTAATAGTGATAGTAATAATAGTAACAGGAGAGAAGAAAAATAATGTGAAGCATGTTTGCTTTCTAGGACGGCACATTGTATTTCCCTATTACCATCAGGACCGCGTTCGCAAAAGCTTCTTACACTAAGTTCGTAAGAACAAAAACGGACCATACTACTGCCGCCGTCAAGTAGCACGGAACATGCTTCTTCCTTTTTAATAATTCACGTTATTTTCACGAAGCGCAGTAGGGCTCTTTGAACTACATCACGGATGCCTTCGTTCTAAGCATACGCCGGCGTATGCAGTTCACGATGAGAATGATCTCTCTAGAGAAAAAGAAGAAGAAATACTAAGGCATGGCACCTCTCAAACGTCTTTCTCCGTTACTATCTTTTTTTTTTTTTTTTAACAGCGTAAGCTGTTATGGGCTCATTCCAATAGCCGTCTCGGCCCGTAGCCGTAGCCCCGTAGCCGCTATTGCATACAAAAAAAAAAGTTCCCGCTCTTCGCCGGGATCGAGCCGAGGCCCGCTGCGTGGGAGGCGGATACTCTATCACTGTGCCACGCAAACTTTTTGTTTTCTTTATTGCCACATTGAACAGCAGAATTACACAAAAACATACATTCGAGGGAACAGACTCCCGGAACTGGCTTTGCGCTATCCTGGTAATATTCGGGCATATTTAGCAATGCTCCAACTCTTGGGAGCCATTCAGGCTCTGGGGTTTGAAACTGGTACACAGTAATAATTCTATTAATGCTTTCCTTGAAATATAGCCGTATCGGTATCGCTTCTATGTAAGCGTTCCGCACTTCCATCCTAGATAGCCAAATGCTGTGGAGGTCCAAGAGCATAATGAGGTCAAATGGAATACCATCCTCATGTTCAACTGGCACAAATCGTATACCGAATGATTCCACAGGTAGGTCTTTCTTGAGAGTACGTTGTAAGATGTCTCAGAAGAAAAATGCTTCCCTACAGTCTAGGAATACATGCTCGATCGTTTCTGGCTTCCGACAAATGAAACAGTGAGTCCCCCAAGGTACAAAGAATCCCTTTTCTTCCAAATAAGTCTTCACATCTAATGTATATGTATGCAATTTGAAGAAAAATGTTTTAACTCCTCCTGGTGCACTCGTGCTTTTCACTCGTTTAAGAACGTTTGCTCATGGTCCGGCACAATATTGTGATCTATGCAGAGGAACCGGTAAGACAATGTCACACAGATCCTTGTATAGTTTTTTCCGCGATACAGTCCAAAGATAGTCCAATGAAAAAAAAAATTACACCATCTTCCCGTAGGGGAACCCTCAGTAGTATGCGAAGCAGCCATGGGGTCGACTCGAGGTAGTTTTATCAGCTGTATAAACTTGGACATGCAGCAGCACCAGCAACGCGCAGAACTGTTGTCGACGCCTTCGGCGTTTTGCCCGCGAACGCGCGCGGCGTTGGTGACTGTTGCCGGTGCCTCTGGGGCGCCTATACCGTCCCGCCTCTAACCTAAGCTGCTTCGCATTATCGTGCGCGGAGCCGCAGGTGTTGCCATTCGTTGCGCAATCCGGAGAGGAGAGGTGCGTTGGAGAGGAGGAATGCCGAGAGGAGAGGAGATTAGACAAGGAGAGGAGGGGGAGGAGGATGCGCATGAATGCCGAGAGGAGAGGAGATGAGACAAGGAGAGACGAGGAGGGGGAGGAGGCTGCGCATGCGCAGTGCGGGTGTGGACGCCACACGGCGGAGGGAGGGAGGGAGTGACATAGCCCCGACCATAAGATAAACGAGCCTGCACGAAAATACACGACAGGTAGACCTCTTTTAGGTATCCACCCAGGCCTCCCGGCATACACTGAGCCACGCAAGCGCTTGCTTGGCTGGGCCGAACGGCGCTAGCCATCGGCGATGGAACGCGTCGGCTAGCACGCGCGACGGCGTCCCAAGCGCGTTCCTGACGCATTCACTCAAATTACTAGGTAGTACTGTCGAAACGCTCGTCTAGCTTACGCTGTGACTGTGCTGCTTGTGCCGCGCAGGCCTGGCATTTTTTCTTTTTGTAGCGTTAGCTACACTGGCCTAGCCAAGCCCGTTTCGCGCGGCACATCAAGAGCCGTGCTGCGCATGCGCAAGGATCAGTGAAGTCACAGGGCTTGCGCACCGGAGCCGGCACCTCTCGCGCACTCCGCCGCCGCCGCGCGCGACTCACCGCCGCCGGTCTGCGCATTCCAGAGGAGTGACGTCGTAGCCGTGGTAGACGCACTGGGGCCGGCGCGCGCTCGCTGTGCAGTCGCCGTCTGACACTACGCTGGAGCCGCTGCGCTTCTGACTGGCGTTTGCCAGTGTGGTATAGCCATGGAGAAGGAGAGCGCAAATGCTGCTCAACAGCGCAGCCGTCTTTGTGGCAATAGACAAGCAACGTGACGTTGAGCAAAAATAAATATACATGTGCCACATAATACGTATACCGCGTGTGTGTCATTGGAGCAGCAGTAAGCATGACAATCAAGCTAATCCTTGACAATCTAGACAACCAGGAAAGCTAAGAATAATCAGCTGAACCTTTGCTAACGCTACGTATATCCTGGCATAGCCGAGCTAAGCCACTGCAACTTTTTGTGCTGTGTACCTTTTTTTTTTCTTATCGTTCACTTACGTTTCCCTCGCTTGTTCTCCTGATACATTGCCTAGACATTTACTTTCATCCCACTATTTCAGCGTAGTCTATGCAACCGACGGGTGCCATTGTAGTCGCTGTGGGAGCGGCGCTTGGAGTATGATATTCCAATCACACAATGACACCGAGCAAACTCCACCCACCGTTATTCAAAGTGAGCAAAGTATTAAATCGCGTTGACTTGGCGTAAATTAATGCACCCTGTATGAACATTTAAATCAAGTTAAATTGTATTAAATATGTGAGGTATCAAGAGGCGTGTTCCCTTGAAAAGAGACACAAAGGGACAAAGAATAGCTCAGAACACGTTGAAGATACGAATCGTGACTTGCACGAAATGAAAATCAATGGATGTTTAATCACGCAACACACATTTTTGCGCATATATACGTAGCTTTTTTTTAATTAAGTGCAATAACCTCTTCCAGTCACACTCAGTGTCTCGACAGAACAGTTTCCAATTGATATACGCCAATCATCTCGCTTCAGCCACATTCCGAATTTATGTTCATGCATGCTGTTGAAGTAATTACGTTCTTTGTCTTTGTTTTTTTTTCCTTTTTTTCGGTACAACATTCTTTACAACGTGGATAGCCATACTTGTCACAGAATGTTGTTTTAGTAGCCCTGGGACAGGATGTCACGTTAGTAGCGAATTATCTCCCTCGCCATAACCATACGAAAACAGCGTACATATATCAGGCCCTAGATAAAATTTAATAAATAGATGTTATAGAAATTGTTGACGCAAAATTTTTCACATCTAGCTGTGAGCCCATACTTTTCTTTGTATACAGCCAGAAAAGAAGTTATCCGACAGTGCAGTGCTTTCAGAGTAGCGGTTCGCCTTCTATATAGACGTTTGGCTACACTTCCCAATTTGAGCGCCAATTTCAAGAAAACGTGAAAGTGGCGCCCAAAACGTGAATTTTAAGGGAACAGTGCTTTCAGAGTAGCTGTTTACCTTATACATTTGTCTACATTTACTAATTTTAGCGTCCATTTCACGGGAAAGTTCTCCATTAAGCAAAGCTCTTTGCACTTTGACTAGACGCTCTATAAACATCACTTTCTCGAAATCCGTAGCCGGCGGCGCAAACGATCCAGTTCGCCAAACCCGGCGACGGCTCTAATTATGTCGCACGTTCTAGAACGTTTCAACAGCTTGCTGTCAAATATAAGAATTTACTTATACTTTTACTTATAAGTAAATTCTTATAAATATAAGAATTTACTTACAGCGCCATTCGTATTTATAACGCGTGCAAGTAAATCTTCATTGTGAACTGCCTAGAGAAATTAGAGAACTGTGTCCAATTTCGAATAAGCTGTAGTTATCACCACACAAAGAGTATGATTTGAAGGCAATTGTATACTTAACCTTGGAGCAATGTTAGCTCTACCATCTTACAGTGTTAGACAGAAAAGGATTCATCGTGGCGTTGCGAAAACACTTTTCTAATGGCATATTCAAGTGGTCGTTTCAGAGTACTCTGGCCGTGCTACAGAAGTAGTGAAAAACAACTTTAAAGCTGTATTACGACAATAACCGTGTATGGCAGTGATGATCCTACTTTGTTGTCATCAGAGGAACCCGTTTATGCAAACGGTAACACTTAGTAAATGTTTTACATGACCTTTGTAGCGCTACCAGAGCGCTCTAACACGACCACCCGAATATGCCATAATTGACTGTACTAGTTTTTTTTAGCTTCTTTTCTTGGAACTTTGAGTGAAAAGTGTGGAAAAAAACGTAAAGACCACCACGTAATGGTCATACACCATAATTTAAGAACATATATAGTGAACAATTAACGCGCAAGAATACATCTCTGAGATCACGGGGTCTGTTGCCACAAGTGTCACAAACGTCGATGCACAAGTCTGAATAAGTGTAACAGTCATAAATATTTCATCATTTCAAAAATTATTCTAAAATTTCTTATAATTTCCCCGCGTTTCTTAAAAAAAAAGAAAGATATCGCTTTCAAAGTTCATTAGACAATATTTTAATGAGACGCTTGGGCATTGCGACTTGGTGCGCATGTAACGTCCTCCTCTTCAAGTAATCCACCTGAGCAGACTGAATCGTGCCGTCCGTGACAGGCAATTTTCCAAAAAAATCGGCTGGAGCTAGAAAAAGAAAGAAAGAAAAATAACACGTGGCATTAAGCGCTCATGCAAGCGTTACATACTCACGCGCACGCTTCCGCATCCAACATCGAGTGCAGTCGTTTCACTTTACGACACCATCACCGTCGCGCTCATTCAGTCATCACAGTTGCGCAGCCATCATTATATTCTAACTCCATAGCTACTCCCCTGTATAAACGCAGCGAACTCTTACGTCCGTTTCATCTCCCCGCGATTCGGCGCCCCCAGTGCGAGTCAGTTTTCACCTTCTTCATTAGTGCTGCGCCAGCGAGCATGCCCTGCCTTTCCCGCTCAATGAAGCTTGTCAATGGTGGCTTTCACCTTTACTGACACGGAAAATTACGAAGCCCGAAAACACACGAAACGGCGAACAAGTGCGCGGCAGACCCATATTAAAGTGTTAAAAGAAAAAAATGACATTTCGATACTCTCAGAAAAAAATAATGGGAAAGCCTTGTCATACACTTTTCTCAATTCTCAGTAACTACTGCTGGCGACGTCCAAAATACATTCTCTTTACCGTCAAATCAGCCATTTTATCGACCATTCGTGACACCTAATTTAAAAGCTCTGTACCGCAACGCATTTGCTAGTCAAAATTCAGTGCTTTGTAAGAAAAGAGTCGTTTCGCTTACTCTGTTTTTATAGAAGGGGGGCGTTAGTAACATAGTAACGTGGATAGAGAAGCTTTAAGCTCTCTCTTCGTTCTCTCTTTGTTTTACCAGCCTTTCGTTTAATCTTCCTAACTGTCGATCGTTGCTAAGCGCCCAACAACACGTGTGATTATTTTTTGACCTCTATAGTAAGCCCTACTAGGCTAGCGAAGAGTGCGAGAAAGATTGAGAAAGTGGTCATCACTGCAAACAAAATTTAATTACTTCCGAAGTGCCTGCGCATGTTTCCACACTGGGCTTGTAATCGTGCAAACGAGTTCTGGAGAGCTCGTTCGTTTTCTTTAATGTTCATTGAAAAAAAAAAAACGAAGAAGAAAAAACAAACGTTCGAGGCTGCAATGCAAGTAAATATTCTTTCGTTCCTAGTTCCTATTGAAATACACACGAAACATAGCGAGGCATTTTGGCAATGCAGTTTTCATACGCTGTCGTACGACAATTTTCAACCACTACAGGGCGGTTCTGATCCTGACTCACCGTACAATAACGTTATTTTACAGTCGTTTGTTTCATCAACAGAAGGAAGATATAAGAGTGTACGAAAATGTCGTACGCCACTTTCTGTACAACATATAGGTACGGGCAACCCTTTTGCACAGTACGTGCAGGATGTAGGAAAAGTGGAGCAATAGCCAAAACGAAAAGCACGGAGCGAAGGCAGGTAAAGAGAACCCAATCACTGCGATCTTCACATATTGTGGTTTCGCGAAAGTGTCCGTGCTTCCCTACATTCCCTAACCCATCCCCCCGTTCCCTTTTTTATACCCAGCTAGCGATTCCTTCGCCGAGCACATACTAATATTCTCCCGGTATCCTCGTTTTTTTCCTTATAAAGAGCTCCCCGCGGAGGGAGGTGCAATTACCTGAAGAGGGCGAGTGAATAAAGGGGAAAAGTGGAAGATGGGGTTAAGGGGAACGTGGCCCGAAAACAGAACGTTCATGAGAGTGGTCGATAAGAAGAGATCCTTTAGAGAGGAAGTAAAAACGGAAAACAGGCCCGAAGAAAAGCTCGAAGACCAATGCCACTCAAAGGGGATGCGTTGCTCAATTCCGACATAACGGTCACTGGTGAGAAATGTACACCGGCGAACGTCTGAAGCCGGCCGAGGTCACCGCACTGACCGCGGATTGCTTGGACCGTTCGGCGGCTGAGGCCGCAATCGGCGACGGACGTTATTTGGCTGTAGTATTGGGGAAGGAGACGTTAGGCAGTGCGGTTTCCTACGGAGGGCTGCTTGCCAGCGATTAACCGGACAGCAAGGAGAGCAAGCATATCTTCTCTGAGGACACACGGCTTATAGGACGCTTATCACCGAGAGAAGAATGGGGAACGAACGCAAGGTTCTTTGATAATCGAAGCTAGGACTCTATAGCGAAAGAGTGCTTTGTTGCGGGTCTAGGGTGAAGCGATGCTGACAGGAGAAAAAGACGCACACGTGGCTCTTTCGTATCTTATGCTCTTAATAAGCGGATTTCCGGCTCATACTTCTACATCGTTAAGCGTCATGATACGAGGTATCTCCGGCTGGGGATCAGGTGCTACCAACGCCCAATGACAGCTCACGTGATTTGTTCCTTTGAAGAAGAAGTATATTGCGTGGTCCTGTAGCCAAAAACAGTGCCTTGGGCTGTTTGTATCATCGAGGTAGGCGAAAGAAAAACGAGCTACATGTGACACCACCCCAGCCGAGGTATCTCGAGTTTTGCCGAGCTAACGAATACCAAAGGACCGCTTTTTTAACCATGCTCGAAAACTGCCCTCACGGGGGCTCACACCGTGCAGCCTCACATGTGCCGTGCCGAGACATCTGCGAGTTCTCGCGAGAGACCTTTTCGGGCACTTGAATGTGTCCCTGTCCACCCAGTAAAATTATAGCACGGTGATCCAAATGTCCGCTGGAGATACGGCATAGATTTTGAAAGGAAGTTGCTGGAAGACGTAATTCATAATAGTGATGGAGCGCTTGTGCGTTAGAATGAATTGTTAGCACTTTCGAGACCGCACATAAAAGGGTGAGGAGGAGAAATGAGTGGAGGGGCAAGTGAGGCATCAGGGGATACAGAGAAAGAGAAATACACACGAAGCTGTGGGAGTAGTTAAGTACTTAGTTATCTATAGCACCCGGGACAAGCTTCGTCTATCGAGGCAAGACCACTTCTCCAACTAAAAGATGAAAAAAAAAAACCTATCTAGCCAGTAAGCCTAAATCATCAAAAGGCGCATTACTTTCGTATGAAATAATAAATATGATATCCTCCTCCCCATTTTGTTCAGTGACTATATATGTAGACGGGAACAGGTTCAGTGCCAACTAGGATTTCCCGTAACGTAGCCAGGCGACATAAGAGGCTGCAGTTGAGAGCTGCGTTATTTCCAAGCGTTATGAAACAGATTGCGGTGGAAAAGGCATTCTTAGGCGCAGGTGAAATGGTCGATAAATGACATCGGGCTAGGAGGCTCTTTCAAAATTCCAATATTAATCTCTTACTTTCATTTTCATTACGTAGCAGCTGCATCATTTACTATGCACGCAAACGTCCACCGATTTCTTTATTCTTTTTCGTAGCTTTAGCTCAACTTTCTTATGTTTAGCAAGTTCTGTCATTGTTTATGCTGCAAATATGCAAGTATAACAGCAAACCGTTCCGTTTTTCAGCCGCCTCTATTTGAAAATACGCTCCTCTTCCTCTTTCCTTTCGCCCAATTCTGAAGATAGGACGCCCGGAAGTTAATCAAATCAGGGTCTCCGAGAAAGAGATATAACCGCACTCTGTTTTCGTTACCTCTCTTTTATTTTCTACGCGTTCTTTTTTTGTTCTTTCCCTTTTGTCAAACATTGCGGGGGAGTATAGCTGATTGAAGCACCTCCGGAGAGAAAGAAATAAGGAAAGAAAAAAAAAAGAAAAAGACGTGTGTTCAATGGCGAGGCAGCGAAGGGAAGGCGTAAGACGTGGCGGTAGACGAGTAGACGAGCACTTCTCCCGCAACAAAAGCACAATATACGGAAAGCGCGGTCTCTCTAAATCAGGTGTGCGCGAGCGCGCTGAGGTGATGACAGCTGCTAGAATGGCGGTATAGCGACAGGGGGTTCTTTTGATAAACGCGATCTCGTTTGCGCCGGCTTGGGCTTCGGGCTTCTGCTGAAGCATCGGACGCGGCAGCGGCGACCGCTCATAAATATTCCGCTAGGTCTAGGATCAACGAGGACCAAGGGGGATTGGGTCCGCGTTGACGATGATTGTGGCGAGCGGGGAGAAGAAGAGCTAAGGGAAGGAGTGTCGATGGTTGTCGTTACACCTTTGCCCGAACCACTCGGTATATACATACGCGTATACATAAACGCCTGCTCTCCACCCTAGGCGCCACTCTGGCCAGCCACCAGGGACGCCGGCGTCCTTCCGCATCGGAGATACGAGTATCTTGAGAATATCGCAAGCAGTTTGGGGCTGGTGGTCGTCATCGCCCTGTAAGCCTCGTACCGTGCGGTTACGAGAGATGGCCGTCTGCAACACATTTACGCCGCGCGGCCTCGCGAAGTTACGACCCGCTGTAGTCTGCGTATACCGGCGACTGATGGTTGCACCGCCGTCGGTCGACCTTGCCTCGTGTTGTGCAGTGTAGCCTGCTTGTCAGATGTGCACGGACGTCGTACAAGTAGGCAACCGAGTGCGCTAGTCGACTTTGCAGCTGACGCCGAAAGGGCTGCTAGAGCTACTTCAGTGAAGAAATATGGTGATTGCTGCGTCTACTGCTACTTCATTAATTTTCGTTTCCTTCCGTCTTGATCATGGCAATCACTGATGAAACGATAGATTACTAGAGGGGAGGGGGAAACGTGTAAATGGTATACGCTGGAAGCTAAAAGAGGAAGCAAAGCGAGAGGTCGAGCTGTTCATTTACGACGCTGGCGCTATATCTCGGACATGAGGAACGCTGTCGTTTTTTCCCACATGGACTGAACAGTGCGCGCAAGTCACCGACCTGCGCTTTTTTCCAAACGTCGAGGTTTCTGCGGAGCTTGTCCAAGCCTGCCTCCCCCGGTGCTCTTGAGTAACGATGCACACGCGACTCGCCAGAAGCTTCTCGCCATAACAGCCAGGCACTTGACATAGTATATACCATAGAGGTGGCGCCCTGGCGGAGCAACTGCCTGGAGTTTTCCGCAGTGCTGCGTCCACCTGCAGAGAAAAAAAAAACGATCCCTCCTATCCCGATTTTCATTCTTTTTTTCATCCAGTTCCTGTAAGCCGCTGCGATGGCGCTAGTCGAAGTAGCGGGGCTTAAAGCGAAAGCCCTCATACTGCCGACCTTTTTCCTTCTTTTCTGTTCGCCCTAAATATTAAAGAAAATGGGGAGCAGGCGATAGAACATAGGGCAGCTGGTGTAAAAAAAGAACTGAACGAAAAATTAATTCACAGAAGACTTAAGGCTTGTAATCCGTAACAATTGTCCATCTCGGCATCGGACAAGAGTAATAAGCACCTCCTTTGAACAAGAAACGCGCCTTTCGAGTGCACTGACTTTGAGCTTTCGTTATTCATAACTGCTTTTATTTGTTTGATTCATTTATTTTGCTTCTGAGGATTGAGGGAGTGTTGGACGAACTAGGACATGATTGGGGATAGTTTCTCTAGCAGCGGGCAGGCTTTGGACGGAAGGACTCGATGAAAATTTGACGTCCCGGTCGTTTTGCCAGGTCGTCACTGGAAAAGCTAAATGTATAGACTGCGATAGGCGTGGGCGCCCGTCTTGAGCCAAGGGTTCAGGAAAGGCGCAGCGGGCAATTTGTTCGAAAGGAGTGCACGTCGTTCCACGTTATTTATTTTAAAAAACTTAACTGAAACAGCCACCGACACCTGCCGGTAGTGATAGCTACTTTAGTCTTTCAAGAAAAGAAAGAAAAACCGTTGAGGAACATACCTTTTCCAATTTTGAAAAAACATGTAGCGCTCTTCTGTAATCCCGGGTATCTCCAGGCCGGCGACATTTCTTAACTTTCGGAGAGTATGTTGTGGCGTATTTGTTCTAGCTGATTCTTCACGACTATGGGCAGTGAGCTAGCATTCACGTCAAATAAGGACGAGTTTGACACGTGTGCTTACGCTTAAATCAACATACATACAACAATGATAGATACAACTGATCTCGTTCCCCTTTCCTTTTCTTCCCGCTTCACATGCCCCCACTGTATAGCGTATCAGACCAGGTGCAACCTGGTTAACCTCCCTATATTTCCCTTCTATTTCTATCTCTCTTGCTTCTGGGAGCTGTATACGACGCAAGAGTCATCAATTCTAGCAGTCCGGCTTTAACAGCCTGCCAGTCCGAGTACCCTACTACTTACACTCTTACCTCGTCCAAATGCAGTTGTTGAGCTCGGAAAAGCCGTCAGGACTGAACGAAAAGCTGTAGGAAATGAGAAACAACGAAAGAGGATACAACTGTGATAGTTTCCTTCACTTTTAGCGTTTATCTATACGGCAGGAAGGGAGAAAGTACGACAGACATAAGAACGCGAGCGACAAGCTTTAATTAAAATGTCCCGTCTCGACACCTATTTGTTATTTTTCCATTACGTTTCGTCTTCCGCTTGCTGTATATTTTAGATGTCGCTTCGTCGAAAGCTTGCAACTCCAATTTTGTTGCCAGTGACAGCACTTTGCAAAGCCTTGTTTTTCAGCTGAACGAAAAAAAAAAGCTATCAGGTGACAGCGAGAGTCTCAAATCAGTAATTTTTTTTTCCTTTTTCTGAGTGTTACGAAAAGAGATGGTCCATCTGCAGCAGAGTGTGCGTTGGGACGATGCTCGAGTAATTTTTTTTCCTGTGACCTAAGTTGAAAACTAGCCGAAAATTCAGAGCACGCAATCCTAATAGTTTCTACCAAAGGCGCGAAGCAGTCAAGTAAATATCTAGTGCATCATTACTGTCAGTAAGATTTGATCGCTTTCCCGCCCATTATAAGTTACACAAAGCATTCACAGCGATACTCAAAGAATTTCTGGTTGTATTGCCTCAAATCGAGGCTTCATATTGATCTTGAGCTCAAGACAGCTTCTTTTGAGACCCACGTGTCTCGCTTCGTACTCTTACACAACCTGCATTCCACTTCTTACGCCGGACCCGCTTCGCATAATTGCGTATAGCTACATTATTACTTATTAAACTGTTCTGTCGTGCACGGTAGGGTTCACCGTGAATGCTGCCTTGTGAAGTGATGGATCTATTAATGTTCGTACTTTGTTAGTGTCAGATACTTTTGATCATTGCTTGCTCGATTGTTTAGACTTATTGTCACTTTGCCATCTTATGCAGCGTAACATCGAAAGAACGCTTTCGATTTAGCCTAGTTCGTATCCGGTACCTCGCGATAATTAACTGGGGAAAAACTGGGGCCCAATTCAAAGCTTTTCTTTTGTAAGAGCTCTTTGTCAATGGCCGGCCGCCCACGTTAATTGTATGGCCAGCATCAGGACTTTTCTCTTACGCTAGACTTTTTCTCTTGCGAAAAATTCTAGCGCAAGAGCTTTTTGTGAATACGGGCCCTGATCCATACAACTCCTACAGTTTCCTCATCAAGTTGTGCAGTCTCTGTAAAACAAGGTTTGTTGATCAAACACTGAGCCAACAAGAACATTCAAAAGTCTGCTGCATGAACAGATTACCTTTGTGCGTAAAGAGTACATTATGTTGTGTTTTGAGCTGGCGCAGATATGTTGGTCTTTGGTTCTGTTCTGTTCTGTTCCTTGCTTGCGCTTCTCGCATTATTGTTTGTCTAAAAGAAAAAAAAGTGCTGGCCGGTAACGCAATTAGTTGGAATGTTAGTCCCGGAAAAAGGCTTTCCATGTTGTATAATATAGCGGGTATCGTCATCAACTTTATTACTTTAGTTTTGATGATTATAGGAAGGGGGGAAGTGAAATTTATATATATATATATATATATATGTGTGTGTGTGTGTGTGTGTGTGTGTGTGTGTGTGTGTGTGTGTGTGTGTGTGTGTGTGTGTGTGTGTGTGTGTGTGTGTGTGTGTGTGTGTGTGTGCGCGTGCGTGCGTGCGTGCGTGCGTGCATGCGCGCGCGCGCGCGCGCGCGATGCTTTGACTGCAGCTGAATAACCCTATATACGCGTATCGCAGTCTTTGTTTTCTTTTTTTAAGACTTCACTGCCTAAATTAAAGCTGCACCACGATATACTAGCGAGGAATGAAATGTATTGCACTGCGCGCGAACAGGCCATCCTTATTACCTGTCCGGCGAGAAATTCTTCTCAGAGTCGAGTCGGTGGATACACCGAAAGCCGTCGTTTGAAAAGCAGCGCCTCCACTATAATATACACACGCCGTAACGGTCTCCGGGACCAGGCCACGGCGCCCCCCGTATACCTCCGCGTAAGACCCGTGTTTGTTCATGCACATTGCATTGTGGGTACCGTTTACCTTTGTCGTGGCCATACAATTTGTATACATATACGAAGCCCCGCGCAATAAGGAGTGCGAGAACGCGCGTGCCGCTGCTTCCGATATCAGGCGCGGTTTTTGCATCAGTGGCGCGCATGCAGTGCTATTATGCTGTATACTATGCGGTATATGGAGCATGCGTTCGTGCTGACTGTTTGCCTTCCTGCTCGCGCAGCAAGCAGCGGCGCAATGAAATTGCTCGCGGCGCGTGCATTAAATTTACTTCTTTGTCGAGCGCTTCCCTCGTCTTGTATTTATTTTTCGTTCTTTGCGGCGCGCGTTCGAATATATATTGGTCTCGAGGCGCTGCTGCGTTCGGTGCTTTCCCCATCTGCTTCATCGTCCGAATTTTGGTTCCTTTAAAAGATCGCAGTTTTCAATAGCGATGCAATAGGTCTATGCGGTCGCATGCTGCGCGTAGGCTCTCTTCTCTTTGCATAATAATAACGCCGATTCGAGGACAGGGGCAGTCTTCTGCTCGGGCGAATCATTGGGCGTGGAGAGATATGGTCGTCACTTAGCGCAATAAGACGACGATGTAAAGCCGCAAAACAACGCGAAAGAAAACAGAGAAAGAGAGAGAGAGAGAGAGGAGGTAGATGTTGAGAGGAGGACAACTGCGTTTTTTCGAATACTGCCCCGAACCCGTTTGGCCTAACACGCCCCCCACCCCACCCCTTCTTCTACGATTGTGGTAGAAAAGACACAATCGCGCTGTTATCTCTAGTGTGACTCATAATCAGATCGTTGTTTTAGCGTGTAAAGTCCCAGAATTTTTCATCGCCATAATCAATTTATGTGGCTTCCCTTGCGTAATACGCCATCTTGAGGTGTTCTTATCGATCGGTTAAGCTCAAAAGTTTCAAATTGCTGTTGTGACTACCTCTTAAGCATTTCACCCTTGTTACCGAAGGTGACTCGATGCAAACACTTGCTTATAAAATTAAGTATTACTCCGGCGAATGTCATCAAATATAAGGCATTCATTTAGTGACCGCTTGGACGCAAAACGCTTCACGGGAATTCTGTTACTCTATTTACCGCCTTGTTAGCTACGTGCGTGCCGTTGGTAGGCTTGTTAAACGACGCGTAGCATTCTGTGAATGAACCACTTCCAAAGGTACTGAACTGGACTGGGAGCTATCCAGTCGGAAATTGGAGCTTTTGCTTCAAGCCTTTACCGCGAAAAGGCTGCGTATAACACAAACTGGCGAACGCGAGAAAAAAGAAAGTGCGTACATAGCAGGCTTGGCTGAAACATTATGCCCTTAAACCGGATCATCTAATTAATGAGGCGGGCGTTCCGTTCGCATGCACCCGTCGCCGCGTATGCATCCGGGCAATCTCGGTAGTGGAGATCTTTACCGCGTGTACTTGCGTCTCCTGTTTACGTCTAACACCGAGCACGTGCTGTTCCAATTGCGAGAAGCAAACAGACGGCTCAACTTCCGCTGCTTGCCGCACAACGCGCTGACACTCTCGCTCTTGAAAGCCGCGATCGAAGAATGGCTGCTCCCGATAAGCATCTTTGGTCCAACCTCGCCTGCTTTCCAGACCTAATAGAAAAAAGCGCCCCCTGGGGACTTGTTTTATGGTACTAGTCACGTAAACGCTTCTGGGCACGCGTACGATACGATCACATTCGCGTTCATTGAGAAAGCAGGAACTCGAAGCGGTATAGGTTGGAACCACAACAATAACCAACGAAGCTTCTTTTTCAAAGGAATGCCATCACCGTTCTTGAAGCCAATGGGCGTATACTGAGCCGTATTGCAGGGCAAAATGCCTCCAGAGTTATGAGCTGCTGTCGCTATTAAATGCTCTATACGTTCATTAAGTATCTAGTGTTGTCGCCGGCTTCCAAGATTTATTTGCTGTTATTGTCGTGAGAAAGGCAGCCTGGGCCATCTGCTTTAGCTCAAGGGCTCAACAACTCGAAAAGTGCTTTCGGTTTGCCTAATGGGGCACGCATCGATGTATGGCTTCGTCAGAGGGCCACGGAATATTTAGCTATGTGCTCTGCTCGGAATCGCAACGACTGCCGCACCATGGCACACGATAGGAACTTTATAGATGCATCAGAGTAACGAAGAGTGGGGAGGGATATAGAGACGCACACAATTGTGCCTCCAGGTAAAATTGACTGAAAAAAAAAGACAAGAGAAAAGTCCTAGATGGCTGTTGAGTAACGACATTAAATTACGCATTCTGTGCCTTCTGCGGCAGATTCGCCTGTGTTTCGTTAATAGGCCGGTCACACTTATCTTTGCTCTATACAAAGCATGCGCATAGGGTGGTGCGTGGTCTTGTCGCACTTATATCAAGAAAAAAAAGGACAAAAAAAAAGAAGGCATACCGCTTAAGAAATTACTCGTGTCGC
The DNA here is from genome assembly GCF_013339745.2 of Dermacentor silvarum. NCBI lineage: Eukaryota > Metazoa > Arthropoda > Arachnida > Ixodida > Ixodidae > Dermacentor > Dermacentor silvarum. The sequence continues at coordinate 89,546,438 of NC_051157.2, forward strand.
TTTCAACGAGTCGCGTCAGAATTGCTATCATTACACTGATTCGGCGACCCCATTAAGTGCTCGGAGGTCAGTGGAACCGGGTTAACCGCTCTCTTCGGCGACGGGTTTTCCCAGAACTTGTCTCCGCGATGACGATTTGCCGTTTCCGAAAGTGGGCGAGCGCCGAGATCGTCGTATATATCACCGAGCGTCTCTATATATGAGACCCTGCTGGCTGCGTATCTTTCTTGGCAGTGACTTTTCTTTCGAGAAAGGAGATAGAAAAAGTAATAATGGCCGTAAAATGGAACGAAAGTTCCAACCGAGAATGGCTTGTATGCTCTGCCAAAATGGCGTGACATATTCTCCCCCGCCCTCCGCGCGGTGCAGAAAAAAAGCCACGATAAGCGCGTTGCTTGGCCCCGTAATTTTGATCTCGCGCACTTCGCCCCGATGTCGCATTTCATTTCGCTCCAGTTTTTGATAGACATTCGCTCAAAGTGTAAGCGTTGTATTTGTCACGTGGTGTCATTTTTTTGCCCATTTGTTTTCCTTGTGGCGGTCTCATGAGGTCAATAGAGACTTTGAGAAAGAAAGAAAGAAAGAAAGAAAGAAAGAAAGAAAGAAAGAAAGAAAGAAAGAAAGAAAGAAAGAAAGAAAGAAAGAAAGAAAGAAAGAAAGAAAGAAAGAAAGAAAGAAAGAAAGAAAGAAAGAAAGAAAGAAAGAAGGGAAATACTTCTCTGTATCATAAGGGTCCATCGCGAAGGCTCATCTTGTCGACGGCGCAAGGTTACTGCTACTTGTTTCGTTCTTTTTGTATTTCATTTGTCTTTCGGCTTCATCTTAATGAGATTGGCTGCCGTTCAACGTCGCTTATTTAACCATGTGCCCGATAGCCCAGCCAGCGTTGATAGATATCTTGGGCCCAGCGGCAATGATGTTGCGATATAACAATCTATATCTTAATTTGGAGCCTCACCTACTTATCTTCCTAATAAAGTCAAACTTTATCGGTTAAACGCACGGGAATCATGTCAAGGAAACGAGACTCCCTACCAAGGAAGTTCTTCCTTCCTTTGGAGCGTTCGTTCTTTCTTCCTTTCTTTCACCTTGGATTGATTTGGAATGGAATCTCTTTTTTAAGATTACATCTTCGTCTCTTGTTACCGTTTTTTCCCCCTTAGAAAGTAAAATCAAAGCTTTTCAATGTAACTGTGCGCCGGTTTTGAACCGTATTCAGTAGGTATTATAAAGATTTTTCCTTTGGTGCACGCACACGCCCACGCGCCAGGAACCGCTTTCCGGTTTAACGTAGACAAAATCGGGCATCGTGAAAATAAAGAATAAATACTCTGATCAACACACTGATTTCGATATTATCTGCGGGATGGTGTAATATAGCATTGCTTGCAGTCTTTAATTTCTTTCTATCTCGCTGATGTGCCTACCCCATCTTTGTTTCCGGAACCGCTTGTGCACAGCCTGTTCATTCAAAATGTTTCGGAGCCACTGCACTGAATGACAAGAACTGCTCAAGAAATGCAGCTGGGCTTTGTAGCGGGGGCATGCGTGGCACCCCTGGCGCTGTGAAACTCAAGGAAATTAATTAAGACTGAATTATCAGGGTTTCGCAAGTGTTTCGATACGTGACCTTAATAACAGCTTAGTTGACGTGGACACGTCGTGTCAAAGTTCATGACAAATATCCTTCTTGTCGGAACAAGTCCTTGCAGTATGAGCCGGGATACTTTGTCCTTACTGTTGCGGTTGTACGGCTCGCACCAACCATTCACGTCCTGATCTGAGCTTTGGTCTCTTTTTCATCCAGGGCGTACCAGCGTACTGTCCTGCCCGCCCAGCTGCATCCGAATCCGTAGTCGTAGCCACCGGAGCAGGCGGAGGCCAAATGAAGAGCCACACCGTGCGTAGCCGGGGCGTTCATCCATGAATCGGCTCTACAGCGTGCTCAGCAACTTCCAGCAGCAACCTGTCACCAGCCACCGAATACTGGTTAGTCCGTGTACTTCTTCCGTAGCTGACGTTGCCGATGGAACTTGTTTTCTCCCAAGCGCACGTCGAGGTCGCGTGTTTGCTTGATGATTTGAACTCTTAGTTCTTTTGTCCTTATTTGTTTGTTTGCGTGTCCTCATTTTTTTTAGTTTTTTTCTTTATTTCTTGTTTTGTCGCTATTGTAATAATCGATCGAAATGGCATCAACGCAAAAATTTTAAACTTTTCTGGACGACAGCATTTTTTTTTCGCATTATAAAGTTGGCAAAACAATCAAGGACAGGTTGCTTGCGTTCCCGAATTGGGGCACAAATTGTACCGAACCGTCCCCCAGAGGACAGAGGGGGGTACAAGATGGATGGAACACACCAAAACGTTACAAATGACTTAAGAAACCTGTAGCGTAAGACTGCTTGTTTAGTTATTTTATTTTATTATTATTGAAGCAAAATTCTCACAATAAAAAAAGAAAGAGAAAACACATGATGCGCCTACCGTTATTGTGAAATCACTCGTTCTTTCTGAGAGAATGAGAAGCTAATTATTTCTCGCTGCATGCTTTCAGGCTAATTAGGAAAAAAGCCTTATGAAGAGTTTGTCGACCAGTGATGTATTAACTATACTACACGAGGCAGTATTTTTGAAAGACTTATAACCCATCAACGCATAAATCAGCAAATACTTTCGTTGTCCATACGGTAATTTGACATAACGTTTAATAGCGTAATTATCTCAAGCGACAGCAAAAAAAATCATCGTTAGAATAACTAAGCAATAAACGCTAAACTTTGATTCCGTTTCTTCTTTTTTTTTTTCTTCATAGAGGTTTAACCTTGTTTGCGGTTTGTTTGTTTGTTTGTTTGTTTGTTTGTTTGTTTGTTTGTTTGTTTGTTTGTTTGTTTGTTTGTTTACAAATACCGCCACCTTATCAGCGCAATGCCAAAGAATTCTACTGCATAAATCTACAGTAAAGAGAGAGAAAGAAAGGGAAGAAAAGACAAGGAGGTTAGCCAGTGTAAGCACCGGCTGGCTACCTTGTGCTGGGGATAGGATTAAAGGGATTAAAAGGTTATAGAAGAAACAAATGAAAAAAGTTGAAGTAAGAAAATTTACAGTAAAGACTGGGAAAAAAAGTGCTAACACCGGCCCCGGCCAAAATTGCAGCATACATGGTTAGTCTAGTCCGCTCCTTGCATACCCAATCGATATGGCCGTGTAACGAAAACATTGCGGCAATCTACCGAGAACAGTGTCTTCGCGTATGCCCACGCAACGGGGCGAAGCGCAATCTAGATATTGCGATTCATTCCCAATGGCCCGATCAGAAACCTGCCTCGGCGGAATAAGATCTTGCGCGTTACGTCCATTACCTCTCGGGCAAAGACGTCGGCCTTGTTACGCCCCTCAACACCGCCGCGTATATAGCTCAACCTTTCACGCAGAGGATATGGAAAGATATTGCGGCAAAGCACGGCGAAGATACGTTCCAGGTAATTTCCCGCACGGTGAAATTTGCGAAAAGCGTATGCCGTCCAAGATTGTAAAAACCGCTTTTTTTTTTTCCGCGATGAATCATTGCGGTGATGAACCGTCTCGCGGAAGGCCGCTGTCGCGGGACCCGTGTGTCTCCTGACTGTAAGGGAACGAGCTCGGTCGTTCTTCGTTATGAATACCAAACGCGATACGGCCATCGTGTTCCGGGGTAACCCCCAAGGCTATAACAAAACCGGCCATGGTTGTTCAACTCGTGCCATTTCAAGAACGGCCGCCCAATTTATTTCCGCGCCGTTTGAATTTCATTACGCGGCAGCTCGTTCTGTGCCGACGACCGCGAACAACGAAGGTGAATACGAAGAATAACCCGCGGGAATCCCTCGTCCCTCTCATCTTTTCGAAGAACAGAGGGGCACTGTGAAAGGTTTAAACAAAAAAGAAGAAAAAAAAACGAAAATAAAAACCAACGCCACTTGCAACACCGAAGCGGCAGGCAGAACAATATGTATATATATATATATATATATATATATATATATATATATATATATAGCACGTAAGAGGTGACGGGACCGAATCCTAAAGGGGAGATGAAGCTACGAAATCTGCCAGGTTCTTCACGCATGAGCCTGAACTATCGAGCCATTGCGTTTAGAGTGGTGACAGTGCGAAGTGTTTTCTGCAGTATTACATGTTCTTGAACACCCCCCCCCCCCCTCCCTTCCTCTTATTCATAGAAAACACGGAGAAAGCTCTGGTGCCAGTCAAACAACTTTGAACTTCTAGACAACGCTATAGTAGGCTTCCTTGCAATTTGAAAAGTTATCCAGAATCAACGCGCTGTGAGATTTCACGCTATGCGAAGCATCCTGCAGTTAGCTGGCTATCCAGCATTGTTTGGGGTTCTGCAAAATGTTGCCTGATAGGCCAACATGTTTCTGCAAGGTTAGGAGTAGTGCGCTCGACGCGATCACTTTCGAAGATACGTTCACTTTTGGAAGATTTTGCGCGACTGACGTGTCGGCGTCGACGAGCGACACCATGCTCCTGACACACTGCATGTACAGTGTCTTAACACGGGACCAGGAACGCTGTCGCCCGTAGACGCCAACGCGTCCGGTGCTTGTCAAGCGAAGTTTTCGCGAAAATGATTGTATCCTGAAAAGCGAACTGCCGGGAATGGCGCCCTTGCATGTAGCAACAGGCGCCTGCTGTCCTGCAGATCAGTCCATTTTGTAAGAATTGACGTGTGAGACATTCCCGGCTAGTGAACGCTCAACGACGTGGCTTCTTACTGAGAACCATGCGATTCCCAGCCAATCCGTCATATTGGCTATGCGCCACTCATTCAGGGAAATCAAATCAACGCGCGTACGACGCCCAATGCAAGCTTCATCCGCCTACTTGCGCAAAGTGGCCGTGGCGTAATCAAGCCACGGCCACTTTGCGCAAGCGAGCATTAATACATTGCGGCATTGCGTTCTTCATAGCGAGTGTCTCTAGTTTGCTTATCAGGTGAGGTAACTTACATGTAAATTTACTTGCTGTAATGAATATCATGAGAGAACCAAAAAAATATATAGTGGACATGGCATGGTGGTTAGAACGCTCGGTTTCCAAGCATGAGATCGTTCGTTGAGTCTGAGGTATGATATCCGTTTTGTAGGCGCATTTTTGCCTTCGAAATCGCATTAAAAATTACGTCAACTGACTGCCACTGATAAATCTGTAGAATCGCTCTCGCCGTTGAAATTCTAGCGTCAACTTATTCGAAGTGCCACTGCGGGATGGAAGGAATACAGGAAGCGAGGAGTCAAGGTGTTAGGCCAGGCCTACTATGGTCAAGAGCAGGAAGTCCATATGTGCCAAGCTCGTGATTTCCGTGATACGCATATACTTGTTTTAACTGCAGGGTGCGAGCTTACTTCAGCTTGCTAGAACTTCAGAAGAAAGATTTTAAGTTGCTGAAATATATAGAGGTCGACGTTCTTTTCCAGAGGTGAAAAGGAAACATGCTAGATAAACGTGTGCAGCCTAGAGCACTGCACGGACCGATTTTTGCGGCCCGGGCCCGGCCCGGGCCCGTTTTTACATTTGGCGGCCCGCCCGAGCCCGATCAAAACATTTATGGCGAGACCCGGGCCCGGCCCGGGCCCGGAAATAATTTACGTTACCCGCCCGGCCCGGCCCGCCACCCCTTTACCTTAAGCTCGAGCCCGGCCCGAGCCCAACTCGAACCCGGCCCGAACCCGGCCCGAGACCGAAAAATACATGTTTTTCAGAGTTGAGAAGCCCGAGAATAACTCGCAGAAAGCCCGAGCCCGGCCCGGGCCCGCGTCAAAAAGCACACGCCGTGCCCGAGCCCGGCCCGAGCCCGTGAAAAAACTCCTCTACCCGGCCCGGCCCGGCCCACGGGCCGGGCCGGGCCCGGGCTTTCGGGTAAGCCCGAGCCCGTGCAGTGCTCTAGTGCAGCCTACCAATCCTGCTCCGTTTGCCGCACATTCAGTGCGATAGCTACATTCTAAACAAACTGAAGGCTTTTCCTTCCAGCTTTACCTAATCGCAATTACTCGTCCTTGGTCCTGGAGTTTGGTCACTGGGAGGGGCCAGGACCACGTAGCTAGTAAAGCTCACACATGGGTGGTGCAAAAAGTAAACGAAGTGCACCAAATACGTCTCGAACGCATCATTGTGAACAAATGAACCCCCCTTACTCAATGCCCTTTGGGCCTGTAAGGTATTTTTAAATAAATAAATAAATAAAAATCTCGAACGTCTACCACGAAAGTAATACCACGGGGGCTCTGTCTGTCATTCTGCAGGCAGCATGTTGTGTTCTTGCTGCTAACTTTGTGTTCTGCATACTCGCTTTCTTTGTTAGTAACACGACAAAAAAGAAAGTATATTTAATTCAGCCGCGACGGGAACCTCGTGGACCTGGAAGGCTAAATGTGGAGTGTACGATCAGTAAATTTTAGCTTATGAGAAATCAATTTCTTCTTATTTTCGAGCAGCAAGGAAACCTTTCGGAGTCATCCATATTCTCTGTGTTTATTTTATTAAAATCCCTCTATAGCGAATACACGTAATTATCTACGAGTATTATTTTAGTATCTTGGCAACTTCCCTCTCACCTGAGAAAAGAAGCAGAAGTAATGGTGACAACAAGGCGCCAATCGAACTGTGAATCCAACTTTTCACTTAGCACTTCCTTTTTTCGTTTTTTTTTTTTTCTCCTGTAATGTCCTCACAATCTTCTCGAACTCAACGCATGCCTGAGTAGGGCACCCTTTAACGGTATCCATACAGTTCCACCACGATTATGCGAGTATGCATCACGCGTTTCCTCTCCGCAGCCGAGAGCATTCATTTAGATTAAATCCAAGGCCTGGTCCTTTCATCGCAGGATCGTCGCACGAAGAGCTACCGTTTAGTCTCTCACTGAAGCACTGCCAGCCACAACGACCGCCGTAACGAGATTTGTGCTCGCGATCTCGCTGCCATGGTTCGACCGCGAATGCAGCTTCGAATCGGCGCGCTCGACTGACGCAAGCGATGCCGAAAAAAAAAAGAGAAAGAAAAGAAAGCTCGAGACAAAAGCAGACAGAAGCGAAAAGAGAATTCGAGCAACAAAATCGATCCGTGGGGGAGGCAGAAGCACCCAGTTATACCGTTTGTCTCGACGATATCATACTCTCCCTCGAGGGGTAGATGGTTCCCAAAGACCCCTCAGTGCTTGGAATACCCAAGTTGGCCTTTGGCGGCTTCTGTCGCCGCCGCCACCGTGCTCGGCCCTTCGAGGAGATCGCTCCCAGACCCTGGTCACGCGCTTCTGCGGCCTCGCAGGGAATCAGCCAGCAGTTTGTTCGCAGCTGCTGCCTGTTTCTCTCCACGGGACGGCCGGTGGTCGGTGCTGCGTGAGCACGACTCGACATGTTTCCGCACGCAATGTGTCTCACTCGCAACGCTTCCTTTCGGCTCTATGAGCTATCTCCGGCCCTCTTTCGCTTCTTTCCTTTCTTGCCGTTTCACAACGCGATGCTAGGCGGCTGCTGTGCATATTGATTGCTGGTCCTCGTTTGTGGGCGTGTCTTGTTCTTTTCCTCGTTGCGAGATGTCGGGAAATACTGGTGTAACTCGGGCGGAAGGAGGGTGTCGTAGTCAATAGAGAACTTGTAGCGCATAGCATATAAGGGATTTTGTGTGCCCGCAACCCCTTGAATATTTAATTCAATTTATATGTGAGTGAGTGAGTGAGTGAGTGAGTGAGTGAGTGAGTGAGTGAGTGAGTGAGTGAGTGAGTGAGTGAGTGAGTGAGTGAGTGAGTGAGTGAGTGAGTGAGTGAGTGAGTGAGTGAGTGAGTGAGTGAGTGAGTGAGTGAGTGAGTGAGTGAGTGAGTGAGTGAGTGAGTGAGTGAGTGAGTGAGTGAGTGAGTGAGTGAGTGAGTGAGTGAGTGAGTGAGAGAGAGAGTGTTATTCAATCATACGGTCAGTCGATGAGCGAAATTACCATAATACGGAAAGTCGCTAAAGAAGCTGGTGAGGCTTGCGAACAAACATGCGCCTACTCCCTCCGTTTGAGCGTGTATGTATGAAGGCTATATGGGGCGGCGCACTTGTGTATCGTTTAGTGGAAGCTGCTTAAACCACAGCAAGGGAATAAATACCGCAGAAAAAATGTTGCAATGAATTCAATTATTTATTGCAAGCATTCATGCCCTTGAACGGTTGACTTTGTTGGAACTTCATAGTGTCGAGTGCTACTACTACAGGTAGCTGTCAAAGTAGGCGCAATTACAGCCTGTATTACGCCGGGAAAACTATTGTCGTTAACTCATTGGGGCTTACGCTCTTTCTATTTGTCTCTCGTAGTAAGTAAAGAAAATACGGATGAAACTAATTCCGATATTGCAATCCGGAGGCAGCTCTCCTGACTCTTCATCAACCCGATAAGCTTAGTGCAGAACAAGAAACAAACCTGTTCGAGCGATACTACGGCCTAACATCGATGTACTACCTGGGCCACACTTGACAGCACAATTTTGTTCCCCGACTCTATTATTGCTTTTTATCGCCGAGCAGGCAAGGAAGATGGAGCGTTAAAGCGGCTCTCTCGAATTGGGGTCCGTGGCCGGCTCCGATATTGCTTCCGTGTTAAAACTTTGCGCAGGAGCAGCGGCAATCATCGAAAGCGAACTCCGGAAAACCATTTGTCTCTTCCAACTGCTGTACGCTGCACTGCCGTACTAGTTCTGTCACATTCGGCGGCGACGCGTATCGCTCCTTCGCCTTTTACAAAGCGTCGAGTAAAGCTTTACGTTCCCTGAACTTGACCGGAGACAAACCAAATTGCAAGTGAAGTTGTAAGGTTGCATTTGCTTGCGTACGTGCGCGCGCGCCCGACAGTGGCGTAGCCAGCCATTTTTTTTTTTTTTTTTTGGGGGGGGGGGGGGGGGGGGGAGCGACAAACTGCATGGTACATGGTTGCCTTGATCCATCATTCTAAATAATATCTTCCATTTTTATGCTCCTTTATTTTCCTTTCTGAAAAGCAGGTGTGACTTGCGCCCCTTCCGGCGACATCTGTCAGCCTGCTCCTTCCTTCCTTTCTTTTTTTGCGTTGTAATAAATGTTTTCATCTGAAATAGGAGTAATAATAATTCTCAGCAAGTCGCGTAACTGTGCAGCTCACTAACATGGCAGCTAACCACCCTAAATAAACGCAGAATCTGTCAAACCTGGAATTGCTTCTTTTGTTGCGATATAGTAACTATGTGGACACTTCAGAATAATTTCCGCCGTCGCCGTGATGTTCTTTATAAAGTCCGAGTGCGATAAGGATGTGCGACACGCACGCCGTATGATGCGGGTGCAAAGGTAAGTGTGCGGGGGTGAGCCGAGAAAAGGATGATGTCTTGATGCGCGCAGTCTTTCTGCGCGCTCAATGTTGGCGGTCACGTGAGCGAGAGCTTGCGTATCTGCGGCGGGTGCAAAGATTCAGCCGAGATAGCTGGTGGCTTCATGCGCGCCTAGTGTTGAAGGTTGCGTAATCGAAGTTTACAAGACGCGTTGAAGCGGGCAGCATTAAGCGTTCGATCCCCGCTGCCCAGCGCTCTTAATTCATCACTATACAGCTTTGAGACAATGAGTGCTCGTGGTCATCGAGTGTGATCTGTTTATATTTGTGCGCACGTGACACCGGGCCGGTTAACTTAATTAGTAAGCGAATATTTATCACAGTTTATGCATCCGATGTCTAATACTTTCTATCGCTATCAATGCTTCGCCTTTCGGGCGAAAGTGCGACTTTTTTTCTTCACCAAGCTCGATGTCGCCCAAGACAAGCTTGTAAAACTTGTAATGTTCCTCGGTGAATGTGTGGTAGGCAACTTTGTTATCTCTATAGCACAGCTTGAAATATAAGTGCCACATTACGCCGTATACAGTCGTCTATACTTTTATTGGCTTCGTTCCATCTAGACACAAACTGGCAAACTTTAGCCCGTGAATCTGCAAAGCCAGGCAGTTACACAACAACGTGGCGGGAGACCAACTTCTTCGATGTTGCTGTGATACGTGTGTCTTGAGCCTAACAAGGTTCATGAGTGTTCACACGCTATGCCCAGCTAAATTTTTCTCTTATAGTGGTGAATAGCCCCCGAAATATTGCGACATGTTGAATTGCGATAACAAAGACGCGACGTTCAATGGCGCGAACGGGGCGGATTTTTGCGTACGCGAAGCCGAGAACCCCGGCACATCCTGACCTGTATTGCACAGCCAATGCTGGGTGTAACAAGTTTCTGAGGCAAAATTCTTTGTAATGGTGAAAGATACGCTTTACAATCAATATTGTTTTCTCTACATTGCGTGTAAGAGAGGCGTTTTTGAGGAACTAGTGGAAGGTATTGATAAGATAACGTTCAAGGAACTGTCTCGCGAAATTTGTTTGTATGTAAAAGCACAAATACTGACTTCGACGCGTGTTCTTTATTTTCTTAATAATGCTAACCGGAGGTGACCAACACATGAAATAAGTTTAGGTTAGTTGAGTTGAGTGAAAGTGAATGCCTTTATGCTCGCTTTCAAACTTGCCAACTTGCGACTCCGGCTGATCAAGGTGCAACATTAAACCGCTGTATCGCATTTCACTTCTTGCACTTTTCTGTCCTTCGCTTAGCTGATAAGCCACTTCCTGCCAATGTCTTTAAAAAATTAGGTCACTACCGATTCATGTATGAACGTCTGGCTTTTTAGAAAGACACTCCGAAACTTTCACAAGGTTCACTGCAAGTGCTTATCAACCTTCTGCCTTCGCACCATAGCGTAAGGAATGAAAAGCTTTTATATTTCACAGGCACGCGTGTTTCGAGTGTACGCTTCCAATATTATTCGCAGCGTCGCCGTATTTCGTTTCTGTAGGTATTTCCTGTGGAGCTCCACGATAATTATTATCAGTGAGTGAGTGAGTGAGTGAGTGAGTGAGTGAGTGAGTGAGTGAGTGAGTGAGTGAGTGAGTGAGTGAGTGAGTGAGTGAGTGAGTGAGTGAGTGAGTGAGTGAGTGAGTGAGTGAGTGAGTGAGTGAGTGAGTGAGTGAGTGAGTGAGTGAGTGAGTGAGTGAGTGAGTGAGTGAGTGAGTGAGTGAGTGAGTGAGTGAGTGAGTGAGTGAGTGAGTGAGTGAGTGAGTTCAACATCTACAGATGGCGATCTATGATGCACAACTAGAGAGCTTGGTAAATATCTCCAGCTCACCGGACTTAGACGCACGCTTATTTTTGATAACATCTCATAAAAGTGTTTTGCTTGCAATTGTTCGTAAAAGAACAGCAAGGTCTCATAGATATGTAAATCACTGCGGTATTTACGTGAGCTTACAAGCTCATTACACATTACAAAATATACAAATAGAGTAGATGCCACCGCATTGTGACACTGTTAGACATATAAAAAAATGACGTTTTTATTTACATTAGAGACAATATAAGCGCAACAAAACGGAAGTGCACTTATGCAAGACTTCTTATTGTTTACCTTTTTTCATCTGTATTGCAGTTCTGTGCGCCTCTCTAAACCGCTGTCCAATCCTGGGAAATAAAGGAGGAAATGGGTACGAGTAATTCGTCGCCCCATGTAACCGCTGCACATTACAAACGGTGCTGGAGCAGGCAACCTTTGGTAAAGGCTCTCTCCAAAGCCACAACCCGAAGCGATTTAGGTCTGCTCTGGATAGTGCAGCCGGAATTCGAAAGACAGACACTGAGTGCTGAGCACTTAATATTTTGTGGTTTTTAAGAATCGCTGACGTTCAGCAAATCTGCTACAACTCTGGGCTCCCACGCACTCCTCGAAGCTCTCAATTCGGCCTTTTTTTAAGTTTCTTCAATTCTCTTCTTTTTCTTTTGTTTTAGGGGGGAGGGGGAGAGGGGGTTGTCATCCGTGGGATTAGGTGCGCATTTAAACATCATGTCCCGCTAGCTGTCCCACTGCCGGGCAAGAACTAATGTTTCTGGGACGCTTTTCTCAACCGAAAGCTGCGCAGTCGTCTCCACTGGGCGTGACGGGGTGAGACTGTTATTGCGCGCACTTCCTCTACATACATCCATGCCCGCGCTTCCTTATTTATACTTTGTCTTTTCTCTGTTTTTCTTTTTTATGCCGGTCTCTCTTCTTGCTCCAGTGCAGAGGAGTTTGTTCCCGACTCGGAGCATGCTCTGTTAATAAGCTTCCCTGTCTTTCCATCGTCTTATTCGCTTTTTTCTCTCCTCGCGGCCCTTGTTCTACTATAGTAAATATTGCTCTGTTTGTCTCTCTCTCTCTCTCTTATTTCCTTCTTACCTTTGTACTTCTCCCTCCATCACCTCCCTGTTTAGGGTAGCAAATGGGAATTTATGTCCTGGGTAACATCCCTGTCTTTCTCATTTCTTTCATATCTCTCTATAGAGTTGACTGTTTTCCGTTTAATACGACCCCATTTGTTTTCGCTGGTTCTGTGTGCGCAGTCTGGCTTCACGGATAAATCTTGTTTCCTTTCTAAAATTTTAGTTTACCCGCCGTCTACGTCCACCTCCGCCTCGGGCAATAAAGCCTTCCAGAAGGACTTACCAGCATCTCGATCAGCGCACCGCGCGCCTTTCTCTTCGCGCCATTTTTTTTTTTATATATTGCTTCACTGACCTGGCTCGAAAAAAACGAGTGCGTTGGTCCAATGCCCATGAAAAATGGGGCTTACTGAGGAAGCGTCCCTCGTATATTGCCCTTGCCTCAACGTGACTGCGCGTAAGTGCGGTCCTGCCTGCGTGCGTGTGTGTATGGGGGAGGGAGGGAGGAGAGTGTGTATGTGCATGCGCGTGTGTGTGTGTTAAATGCGGTAGCATTCATTCATGTGTATGCCCATGGGTGCGTTAATCCGTATAATACGTGCGGTGTCATTGGATACGTTTTGTCTGTGCTTTCTTTAATGCGCCATCAAGCTTCGTTCCACCTTCCTTGCCACCCTCAGAAGAACACAGACGCAACGCGTCACTGCCTCGACCGCTTCCGCGTTCATACTTCCCTGGACGCGTGAAGAAAATAAGATAAATAAAGAAAGAAATAAACGCTGCGGAGTCTTACGGACAGTGCTTATACTACGTCGTCCAGTGTCCCGCTGTGGCCGTCCGGCCCCAACAGCGCGACTCTAAATCCTTCCCCTGCTGGGGAGAATAAGGAACCCTCACTCTGGGGGACAAGGCTGTGACAAATGCCCGGGATGAAGCGGAAATCTGCGGCCTTCGCCGACAATGTATCCCGCGTGCCAGTAGTCCGTTGCCCCCCAGCTGAGGGAAGAGAAGGCTACCCCCTTTGTTTATTCCCCTGTCGTTTCCTTCACGATTTATTCATTTCACTTTAGAAACGACCGCCATTTTTGCAGTGGACCTCGCCTTGTTCATTGATTGTTTTACTTTAGCGCATTCTTCTTTATTACCCTCCGCTATTGCTCAGTTAAGGAGGTCAGCGGCGAGAGCGACAAAAAAAGGGGCTTTCAAGTGAGCCCTGAGTGCGGGTATATATATATATATATATATATATATATATATATATATATATATATATATATATTGCGTCCTTTATTGCAACGTAGTTCTTGTTCGAAATAATGACGGGACATAAATAGGGTTATTAAGTATGCTACGTCGTGCAATTCAACTGCACTTCTTTTTTTAACTACTCGCGGCATTTATTTTTCTTCTTTTTCAACCCCTGCAGTTTCGATTCGAAATACTCGTAAATTTCATGGTTTATAAACGCGAGACATGTACAATGAAAGTAACTTTAGGTGAAATGCACTAAGTTTTTCTTTTTTTCTTTCCTTTTTGTTTTGGTTTTTATAACTACTGCATGATTTTAGTATTTTGGTGTTCCGTTATAAGGTATCTATCAGCAAATGCCTCCAACCATTGTTTTCTACATGTCGAAAGTCTGGTTAGTTTTTCAAATTGTGTCTATTTACGGAGGGGAATAATAACGTCTTAGCTGCGAAGAACTAGTGATCATTTTCGTCATGACATTACTGGCCCACAGAAGCCAAATTTTTGCTTTTTTCACCGCATCACGAGGCCAAATGCCGCCTGCTATGCAAGCAAGCTTCAAAGGACGAGGTTTGTGTGTGCTAAAATAGGCTCGAGTGTCTGTTCTTAGAAACGCATAGCTTTGATGTAATGGTAGCGCTCTATTACCAATAATTCAGGCACTTTCTTAATGATGGTTGTGGTATAGGCTGTCTGCATTTGCCACGTATCCTCAGCCTGCTGTTTCAGTAAAACAGTCTCTTATCAGTTGCAGGAGGAACTGCATACTAGTGTTCACTCTTTCTTGCTGCGAATGAAGACTATGTACAACTCAACGTACACGCAGACGTGTACATTTAAACATCGTACGCATGTGTGAGTCGATAAGCATTCAAGACAACAATAGCACGATGTCGACGCGAAGACAAATGCATGACTGTACTTCCCACTTGGCCATGGAAAAGCAAGCCGAACAGAGGAAGTCGTGACTTGTACGGGGAGCATTGGCTATGCAGTGTTTGGGAAACCCTAGTGTGGAGCAATGCATAACACTGCTAATAAAGCATTGTGTTCAGCAGTTTGATGTCGCCTGCATGTTCATGAAAACCAACGTGCATGTCGGAGGTATTACGTCGAGAAATTTCCTCTAGATACTTAATACACTTTCTCTCTCTCTTTCTTTCTTTTCTTTCTTTCTTTCTTTCTTTCTTTCTTTCTTTCCCCTTCTGTGGCCAGACAGAGTTGAAATCTGAATCGCTGCTATATGTGTGTATGCGCAGGTGCCCGGGGAGCGGTTGCCGAGCGGGTTCACCAATGCGAGCTCCTCGGCGGCCATGCAGCCTTCGTCCGCAAGCACCCTGGGCTCGATCGCGAGCGTTTTTCCAACGCTCGAGGCGGCGGCCAACAACACGACGGCTGCGCTTCAGGAGGCGGCCGTGCCTTCTTCGGGACACCCATTGGACAGTTGGGACCTTTCGTGCCGCTACATCATCGGCACGTTTTTATTGATTATCATCTTGACCGCCATCACGGGCAACATCCTCGTCTGCCTCGCCATCTACACGGACCGGCGGCTTCGCAAGCTGGGCAACCTTTTTCTCGTCTCCTTGGCCGTGGCCGACCTGCTGGTCTCGTCGCTGGTCATGACCTTCGCCGTCATCAACGACCTCATGGGCTACTGGGCGTTCGGGCCGCAATTCTGCGACATCTGGATCGCCTTCGACGTCATGTGCAGCACGGCGTCCATCTTGAACCTGTGCGCCATCAGCATGGATCGGTTCCTGCACATCAAGGACCCCCTGGGCTACGGTCGCTGGATGACAAAGCGTGCCGTCCTCGGGACCATATGCGGAATCTGGATGCTTTCGGCACTCCTGTCGTTCCTGCCCATCTCACTCGGCTGGCACCGGCCTTACCCTGACTCGCTGCTCGTCGTAAACGGTCTCACCATGTGCGCGTTGGACCTGACCCCCGAGTACGCCGTCACGTCATCGCTCATCAGCTTCTACATGCCGTGCATCGTCATGGTGGCACTGTACGCCCGCCTCTACCTGTACGCGCGCCGGCACGTGCAGAACATCCGCGCCGTCACCAAGCCATGCGTGGTGAACAACAAAGACCCCGGCAGTCCGACCAAGTTCCGCGCCATCGGCGGCCAGTCTTCCCTGCACGTGATGGACCACAAGGCTGCCATCACGCTCGGGATCATCGTCGGCGTGTTCCTGTGCTGCTGGGTTCCCTTCTTCTGCGCCAACATCGTGGCCGCCTTCTGTAAGACGTGCATCTCCGAGGAGTGCTTCAAGTTCCTCACCTGGCTCGGCTACCTCAACTCGGCGCTTAACCCCATCATCTACAGCATCTTCAACACCGAGTTCCGCGACGCCTTCCGGCGGGTCATCACGGCACATGCGTGCTGCAAGGCGCTCGCCGAGCGTGCCCGAGCGCCCAGCGACCTGTCGTACCGCACCAAGCGGAGCACCATCTGCGAGACCCCGCGCGCCAACAGCCTGGCGGCGGTCAACTGCCGCCACAACAACGTGGCGGCCGCCAGCGAGCGTATCTCGCTCCGGGCTGAGGTCGACACTCGGGTCGAGATCAGCATCAAGAGCATCGGCGAAATATCGGACATATAGCAGTGACGCACCCGAGAGCTGGCGCACCACGCCGTATAACGTTGTCCTCGTATAACGACCACCACCCGCCTTCGAACGCGCCCGTCAGACCTGTCTGCCGGAGGAATTTCGACGACGCCTTTCACGATGGGCGAGGACGTCTGTACGCCTTCTGGCCGATGCTTGAACCTACGGATGAACTGTAGGCCACGCCATGGCAGCGCCGCGAACGGCGTTCACAGGCCACTACTTATATGAGCCGAGCAGAGTGTTATGTCTGCACCCTTAATTTATTCCACGGGCCACACGTGCGGGGACCGGGAGGGCCTGCATTCGCCATACTACCTCATCATTTTGTGCACCGCCACCTTCTTCTTGAGGAGGATGGACGTGGTCCTCCGATCGACTCGCAACTCAGCCTCGCAACTCAGTGCCATCTTGTGCTGGACTGGCTTATTGCAACATGTGCGTTAGTTGTGAGAGAACTTACTCCTTGATCAGAACTACGCTCAGCAGAGGACGATGACCGTGAGTTACTACTCTTCGGCAAAAGGCGTTGGTTGGCGCAAGATACTACAAATGGCTGCTCGGCAGTGTCAATAAGTGCTGCTCATGAGAACAGCATCTCTCGGTGAAGTGCATACCATGCGGTGAACATTCCGCTTGGCTTGACTGCTGTCATCCAGCGATAGCAATGTGCCCCCTTTAGACGAATCGCGTTTTCGTCAAAATCAGCGCCTTTCTTCGGCGAAATGTATACTGTCCTAGTCGGCTGATTGCGCACAAACGCGCGCGCGCACACTTAATACACCCCCGGTCACAGGCGGCCCAGTTTTCTTGAGAGCCCCCCGACAATCGGTCACACGAGCCTGAATCACACGTACGGGCATCACACGGAAACGGAGACGTACAGAAATCTATACAGGACAGCTGGGAACGACACCGTCGCGTTCGCAGAGTTGTGCCTACTCAGCGACGAGTTTCAAGCCGCCAAATGCCTTGTTCCCCGTCAGCTTCCTTCTGTCTTCGACACAAGCCACTTCCTGTGCGCTACAAGTGAGCGTCTTCAAGTGTAGCGCAAGTGTTCCATGTACGCAGCACGGACGCGCAGCGCTAGTAAATTCGCTCGTTACTCGCCTAAGCAGAACTCGTCATCGCGCTAGACACCGACCACTTGCTTATACCTACCGTACCGTGAAGATCATAACTATAAGTACAGCCGTGGTAGGATCGACGTTAGGTGCAGGTGCACTAAATTGAAGATCCTAACGAAAACCATCCCACGAAACAGGTCTAAAATAGACCGAAACGAATTTACTGCCGTAAAACGGAACAAACATTGGCCCCTTGACAGAACAGAACGAACTTTGTTGCGACGGCTAGCATAACCTCGATGGGTTAGGTCTTCCTCTCCTTTGCGGTCCGTCCGAAGAGAGCAGGGGCCGCATTCTGCAACGATTTTTTTTTTCGGCGTATTGCCTTCGCTCAATGCCTTGAGTGTATTCGGTTCAAAGCTACGATTTCAAAGACAGAACAAAAAGAAACGTGAGTGTAAAGGCGAAGACCGGTTTTTGGCCGCGCTTAGGGCCGCTATCTTGTACGCGTTCAAAAAGCCGACGTTCGGTTTCGCCTCACGCGATTGGCCTACATTGGCCTAGGCCTCATTATCTACGTGTCCTGGGCAATAGCATGAGACTAAACCGGGCGTCGGCTTTTCGAACGCGTACAAGATAGCGGCCCAGGTGGCCAACAGCAAGCTTATATACACGATGGAAAGAGCCCACACCTGGGCCACTTTCCGTCTGCGTTGTTTTCGCATTTCATAACTATCGGGCGCATTTGAATGACGCGTAACAGAAAGCAGGCATCGCATTCCACACTGCATAATGCGAAAGCATCGCCAAATTAAATAGTTTCAGAACGCGGCCCATGTTTCATTGCTTCATATTACGCATGTCATGGAGTAGTAACAGGTGACGTCACTGGAGTGTTGGTTTCCGCCAGCCGTTGCTTGCGAAAGGAACCCTCGTGCTTAGAGGAAAGAAAGAAGGGACCTCGTGATGTCACCTCATGTGACGTCATGGCTTGTGACTTCACGCCGCCATCCAACCTAGGAAACTTTTCCGTAGCTGTAGCCTCTAACCTTTGACCGTCCCAGCATGCACTCCTCCTCTCACTTTCTGTCTCCTCTCGTCTGCATCAGCAGGCCAATACCGGCCATTCCTGGCGCTCAGACTCGCCGCCACTGCGCACTACTCGTAAGCATAGTTTGAGGTACTATAACGTCGAGGCTAACGCTGCGCGTTCTGAAAGTGAGTTCGTAGTCGTAAAACGTCACTTCCACCAGGCATTTTTGTAAGCAGTTCGCACAAGATATCCGCTAGCTTCTTTTCTCTTCCCCTATGCCCTCGAGCGAAATGACGGTGCCTAGCGCGTTCGGCAGTTCTGTTCTCTACTTCGAGGCGACAGCGGGCGAGGCTGCTTCGTGTTTCTGTGTTGTGCGTGTGTGTAATGGGGTCGCGCGAGGCCCGTCCTATATGTACATATTATACTATACGAATAGCATGTGTAGTCAGTGTTTCTTGTCAGGAGAGGACCCCCCCCCCCCCCCCCCCAATCACGCGAGCCACTGTGTCCCTCCTTTCTTGGCTCGCGACCGTTCACTCGTCACGAGATGAGACTGCGGAGAATCAAGTGACTTTCTTCGTTCTCTCCCAGCAGAGTGACAACTCTACTCGTAGAAAGTAATCTCAATCGGACAAGTGAAGCGTCCTTGGACCTAATAAACGGATTGCCTGTTTTTGTTAACGTCGTACTTGAGTGAATGTTTTCCTGTCGTGTGTTGTCTCACCGTATACTTGCAGCGAAACCTTCGGTGCGGGTAGCGTGGAAGCACTGAACCGCTCTCGAAGCTATTAACACGTGGACGATTTATTACTGAGACTTGCGAGCTTAGTACGCTGCATTCTCGGTGGACTAAGCCCCACTGGAATGTGATTTAATGGTCCTTTATACAAGACATACATGCATTGTCCAAAACTGCGAACAACAAGCAGCACAGGTGCTTTGGGATCAAGCTCCGCTTCAGGTATAACAAGCGGTACCATCGAGGTAAATAGTATCCACAATGTGTTACTCTGATTGAATATTGACTTTGTACCTTCCGTGTTACAAATTGAGACGAACGGTGCATTACGGTTTTTCAGTTTAGCGTATCGTAAGTCAGTATGATGTTTCTGCCAAGAACGCAGTTTTCTTTGAAGTCGTCAATAAATTTCCTCGAAATGTGACCGCAAGTTTCCTAATGTATTTGCACTATATATTCACTAATGCTGTATCAAAATTAGGCTTTATACAATAACGCGTTTTGCTCTGTAATAGGGAGTTAACTTTATTGAAGTGGTGGCCAAAAGTTCCGCAACGTATTCACGCTATGATCACAACATTAATCTTTTCTGAAAAGTGACGTCGGCATGCGTGTCAACCGTACGATATTTACAAACTATCTTTTGAATTATTTAGGTAAGCACATTCGCGGACCATGGCTGCCTTTAAAAAAATCAAACAGAAAGTAATTTATTGGCAGCCCAGGCGAGCTGCCTGAGATATGAGTCCACTGCAGTGTTCTCATAGTTATATGGAGGATAACTTATATTCGGCTAAAGATGGTTACATAGTTATACAGGGTGTTTCATTTTAGCTGCACCAAATCTTTAAAAATTGCCTGTGGCAGATAGCCCAATTATAATCCTTGTCTAAACTACTCGATGAGGCGGTCATTACTTCCACGAGAAATCAAAACGCCTAATTGAATAATTAACATAATTACGCTAATTAACTTTTTAATTATTTATTTTACGACACATCTTTCAGTCTACGAATTATAGTGGATTCGCAACCGTATCCACTTGGAACGAATTCTCAGGACTGAACCAGTTTCGAGATATTAATTTTCAAAGTGTCCGACAAAATGCATGGGCGTTCCAGTTAACTTTTTGAGGAAAACGTTGTTTTATGCATTCAAGAACGATGTTAACTGGAACGCCCACGCATTTCGTCAGACACTTTGAAAATTAATATCTCGAAACTGGTTCAGTCCTGAGAATTCGTTCCAAGTGGATACGCCTTGCGAACTCAGCGGCTATAATGATAGCTGCATGATAAAGCTTCATGATAAAAGCTGTAGCTGCATGATAAAAAGCGACAGCTGGAACTTTATTTCTAAACATATGGTCACCGCAACGCTTGTCTTCTGTCAGACGGCGTGTAGAGTGGGTAGCGTGTACATAGTATCAAAGAGACCTGTTCAAAGCAGCAACCGCGCGCACGCTTTTCTGCCATGCAGACTTGTGAGAGGCGAAGCCAAAGCACAGGAAGAACGGACAATGCAGGCTGATATGCTTCTACATCAATATCTTTAAAAATATCAGGTTGATACTTATAGCGGTGAATCGCGCTCCGGTTCTTATTGCGATGTCGCAAGTTCGGTTTCTTACAAAAGCAACTGCAATGAGACGCAGGCCATATGAAAAACATCTTATTGTATTGAATTTCGGCGCGCATAAAAGTGTCTTAAGCAGTCTAAATTTAATGTGCAGCAGTGGCGTTTCGACGTAAAACATTGAACTTATGCTGTAGAACACGTTTCGAACAAAAGGTAAAGTAAACGTAGACGTACACCGAAAGTTTCCGTACTTGTGACAAAGTCTTCTGACACTGTTCAATACGGTACGTGTTGCTACAAGTACCAAATGCGTTTCAATTATGTGCTGCCATGAATGTATCTGCAGAAACATAATCACCACGAGGACATTTTCTTCATGTTTTCGTTTTGAAGGTAAGACTCATGCAACATAATAACGTCACTGACGTCACTGACGCATTGCGATTTTTTTTATGAATTTGAAAATATGGGCTCTAATACGTCACCGACCTGTCCGCGGCGATAAAATGTTTGGTGAAGGAAGAGAGACGACATGAGGCAAAACCAACCGATGACATCAACAAAGTGGTTTATTCAACATGTATAGCGCATCAATCTGTTTCAAGAATAACGAAATAATCAACTAAAGAGTGAGAACATCCGCCAAATTTTATGGAATAAGACACATAAATTCATCCAAGAGCAAGTCAAGACAAATGCAATAATGATCGAGCAAACACGTGCTCAAAACGAAAATGATAAATAGAAAATTTTAGACATCAGCAGGACAAAGATAACCAGCAATTAGAATATGCACGAATATTTTGAGTATGTTTAAAGAGGCCAAAAAATATTAAGTTAAGCTGCATTAGTAAATTGCGCTTCTGCAATAGCAAACGAGTGATTCTGTCAGTGAGAGGAAACGATAAGCCAGAACACTTGAAACCCATTTCAGTGACTGAATCATACAGTTTGATTGAATAGTGTTCCATGTCGCTGTCATTTAAATTGTGAGCCACTCGGAACGCATTACAGACGTACATATTTTATAGTGTGGTCATCGAGAGGGAGAGAGATAAAGCAATAAGAGGAAAGGCAGGAAGATCAAGACGAGCGTCCGGTTTGCTACCCTGTATACTGGGAGTAAGGGAAAGGGGGAATATAAATAGGAAGAAAGTTAGCACTGAGTCCACTGGGAAGGATGCACAGGATGACTATAAGCGGTTTTGCAGGCCGGTGCATTTCAAGTACCGCCCTAGTGCAAGAATCGCTTTTTGTGCCAGTGATGGATGTTAGCCACGGGTGGCAATCGAGAGACCCGATTTTGACACGTGCTTAAAATATGCCCGAAAAGCGTTCACGTTGTTGCCGTTTTTAGGATCCTCGTTCGCAACAGTTGCATTCCCATGAGCGCATTCTTTTTTTTTTTTTTTTTTTTTTGGGGGGGGGGGGGTGAATGAAGGCAGAATTCCAAGCAAAACCGAATGTTTTGATTTGCTACTCACCTATAACTCAAATCGCCTTCAACTTGCGATCGTAATCGTGCTCTTTCCCGGAACGCAGCATGCCTGACCAACGGCTAAATGAACGGCATCCACGAGACGCGCTGGAAGATGAGATTCTCATCCGTGGTGGGTCCTTTCGTAATTAGCAGTGGTATAAGAAACGACGAGATTGGAACCACTTCAGAAAGGACACTTTGCGAAGTGATGTCTCTTGTTTTCTCTAAGTGCGTCTATATACGAAAGCGCCATCATCCCTGAGAGGAAAGATGGAGCAACGTTTAATTAGTGTAGATGTGACTGTCATTAAATAACGGAATGCTGACCCACTCCCAAAGGCTGGATGGTAAAGATGTTTATCCTCTCTCGCTCTCCAATCACGTTCTCTTGTTTTCAAAACACCCCAAGCAGCTGCATCGACATCTTCCGCGTTCCTTCTTCATGTCAAGCCATGCGTGAGCCTCTCTCAAAGAAATGCTCTCAAGCGCTCTCTTCGCCCATTAAAAATATTTATACAAAGAGACAGAAATAAATAAAGACGCCGACTTTTTTTTACTAGGTGGGGTTGTCATAAGCGCTTTAAGCGGCTGCTGATGGCTGGGACGCTCAGGACATCAGCGAAGGAAGCTTACATGGGGAAAGAGGGGAGAGTCCGTTAGCTAATGAGACCGACCCCGTGTTCCCCTGGCGCCTGCGGATAATCGTGCGACAACAGAAAAGGAACGGAGCTGTACTAGCCGTTGTCTTGTTCTTCTTCTTCGAGAGTCTGTTTCGCATGGATGCCCGTTCCGGAGAGCGACGGGCCGGTCACAACCGGTTCGCGCGCTGCCGCGTTTGGCAGAGGCCTCCGAGCGTATAGCGTAAATGCTCGTCCATCGATCTCTGCCATACGCACGTACCTCTCCACTTCAGCATGCGAGCGCAACCCCCCCCCCCTTCCCTCCCTCCCTCATTTTGCTACGGTATACGCTATGCCTACCTCATTCTCCATGGCACGGCAATCGCCGCGTTCAGTGCGCGAGCGTGCCTCGAATCGCGGCTCGAGAGCGCATGCCTGTTAAATTTGTGCGCCCATAAAGGCAGGTGCTCACGTATGCCGCACGCGCCCATGGGCTACACCGGCGGTGTGCGTTTTGCAGTCACCTCGTGGCGCAGCCGCCCTAAGGCGACGACGAACTGCCACTTCCTGTTTTCTCGAACTGTCTCGTATGAGGACGCGCGTCACGTCACGTCAGTGATGGGGAAGCCAGTTAGGTCAATTGGCTTTATACCGAAGCCGTTGGTGCTGGTTTTCTTTCTTTCTTTTTTTTAAATTTTTTTCCCCGAAGTGGGTGCCACACACTCCACACAGGATGAAGAGAAAGAACTGAAATGTGGAATGGAATGAAGGACGAAGAAGCCGAAATACTCGCATTGCATTGCATTGCATTGCTCATACTACATGTGGTGAAGACGAAACAATAGAACACTTCCTCCTGTCGTTCCGCCGTTTTTCCTCATTAAGAAAACAGGCTTTAGAAGAAAAATTTCACAGTGCTGGAGTGAATATACCCAATATTCTATCTTTTGGTGCCTCTTCTCTCGGACATTGTCATAGGGATGTTGGTACAGCTGTTGTGGAGTATATAATGGAATCAGGACGATTTCCTTGTTAAGTTTTTAAATTTCATGTGAATAAACTCCTTTAGTCAATCAAAATTTTTCGAAAGTGATCATTATTAGACTCCGATAATTGTTTTCCTTCAATCGCCCGATTCTTGGCCAATTCCTCATAGTGTGTACGAGCCACTCTCAAAGGCAAGCAAGCAAGCAAGCACTCGCATTGCAGCCATCTGCTCCTGAGGAGTACAGAAAAGGAAGTCCTGTAGCGAGCACTGTGGGACAGCGGAAGTGTACGGCCTTGTGCTCACATTCTTCGTTTATCAACGATAGCGGCTTGGGGGCGCTTTATGTTACTATAAGACGATGCAGTGCTGCTGCGTTGCTTCAGCTGTAATGTTTTTTTTTTAATTAACATTAATTAGCGTGGTCTTCACGAGCCGATTATACTCCAACCTAGAACGGTATATTTGTATTTTTTTATAGTCGCAGGGCCTTCGCGTAGTGATTTGACTCGCACAACTTTTACTTTTCGGGTTCTCTTCATCATATGTACCATGTGCCTCCTGGCTGATGTATTCCGCACACATGCCTCGTTCGTGCCAGTTTTTCCGGCGATTGTGAACGTATAGGGTCCCGTACCAAGACCTCCCATATAGCAGAGCGGCCGGCTGAGGTACGCCACCTGACCCGAACCCCGACATATCAGGCTCCTAATTATACAGGGAAGCTGTTATACAGGCTAATCGACGTGTACTGTTTAATCTTGCAGTCGATGGCTAGCTTGTAACAAGCTGGAGAATGTATAATCATTTCGTGTCCACCGCTTCGCACAAGCGCCGTCAATGTATCGGTCCTAAACTCTCTAGCTAAGCGGTGCCGCGACATCATCGCCCTGGCGTCATCTCATCAGCGGTTCTATTGTTGTTGTTTGTCGTCTTCCTCCTCGTTGCATTTTTTTTTATACGGAGCAGCATACTTCGTACCAGCTCTTCAAAAGATAACTTCACCTATCGCTGGCTAATTTCGCGTGCATTGCACAAAATCTTTTTCCACCGCGTTTCCCTCGCTTTTATACCACACTCCAAGACGAGAAAACTGCAGTCATACCATCCTGCAGACCACTAGCGCATTCAGACACCCTCCCCTCTTACCGAGACATTCCAGCACTTCTGAGATATGCCTTGGTCTCGGTACACATACGTGCGCGCGCGGTCAAAATGCGACGTGCACTGAATGAATCTCATATTCCGAAAGCTTCCAACCGAGTGTATACGTAGATCGATTTAAGTTCATTTTGGTTTTCCGTTATACACCATCCTTTGGTTATGGTCCTTAAGAAGTTTTGAGGCTGCCTGAAAAGCATCCGAACTAATGCGGTCATTCCACCTGGCACAGTCTTGCTATCGCACCCATTTTCAGAAGATGGAGTGCCTTTCGCAACAACCTCTTACAACACTAACGAGCAAAGCATGAGAGCCTGACATCGCGAGGCGATCACGCGGCGTCAGTGCAAGCTTTAAGCGCCAAGACTTCCCGTACTACGAGGTAGGACGTGATAGGGATCGAGTGAGGAAGAAGTAAAGGAGGTAAAAGGTCAGTGACAGGATGCGGCTTGCAGCAAATCTATACGTTCGGATTTGCCGTCATCTAGTGCCACTGCATTTTACGCTTACTCGTATGAACGCACACAATCAAGCATTCGTCTGTATGGTCCTGTTCCTTTCTGCCCTTTCTTGACCACAAAAAAAAATTACAGGGAGAATGTGGTTAGCCAAC
This sequence comes from Dermacentor silvarum, assembly GCF_013339745.2. Lineage (NCBI taxonomy): Eukaryota > Metazoa > Arthropoda > Arachnida > Ixodida > Ixodidae > Dermacentor > Dermacentor silvarum. The sequence continues at coordinate 89,571,881 of NC_051157.2, forward strand.
ATTTCAGCCAAATATCTCACTGAGAGAGAGAGAGAGCAAAAAACGTCCAATAAACATAAATAAAATGCCGTGCTCTCACTGGTGTACTTAGATTAACACCATTGTTTCTACATAATGGTTGCAATTCTTACTTAAATTGTGAACGGTGAACGAGAAGAGAAAAATACTTACGCAATGCACACAAACTGTGCTTCTAACCTTATGTTGACACCTTATCGAGGAACACAAGACAGGAGAAGATAGCGTATATGGAAAGTCATGCATAATGTACAGAGGTAAACTGACTTATCTACGTTTTATAAGAGCGCGCAACGCGCGCGGAAGGCGGCTCGGTGCCGCGTCACATGTGGTTTAGGGACACACGTACAACAGTATACTATAGCGTTCTCGTACTTCTGTCGGTCACGAGGAGTCTCTTGGCGATTGTAAGTCAAACAAACAGGTGGCCATGTCCGGCCGTGTCAACTTGAGATTGAAAGCGGCGCCTCGACGCTGTCGGCCAGCCAACCGCGCATGCGCAAGGTATAGCAGCTCAAGACTTTCGCGCACTTCGCTATGTACACGGGCACCTGCTACTGTCCGTCCTAGATATAGAAAGCCGTTTTTTACATCGCGCCGCTGCTTCTTCGACTGCGGTTAGCAATACCCTACGCAAAAAGGGTCGGCTACATCTTGATCCCACGACGCAATGTGCCGCGCAGCAATTGACGTTGCAGTTGACAGGTCTACGATCACACAACCGTAGATGCAGCCACAGGAGTCAGTGCAGCAAAGAGTGGAGCCGGGAAGCCAACGCGCGTGCACAGGTAAGCGTAGTGACATAAGTGGTCATACAGGAGACAAGTGGATGTTTCTGCGAAGACATTGGGTACGTTTTAAAATTTTTCCTGTGGCACATAGCACAGTTATAGACAGTACGCTGGTCAACTCGAAGAGGCAGGCATTACTTGCACGAGAAATCGAAACGGATAATCGACTAATTAACAAAGATTTACTAATTAAGTTTTTAAATGATTACAAGCTTACGGCACGTATTGCAAATTACAAATTACAAATGATTACAAGCTTACGTATTGCAAATTAGAAATTGTAGCCGGTGAGCCTGCAAGGAGTGTCCACTTGAAAATAATTTTGTGGATGACGCCATTTTGGAGATATGCGTCCTCATATTTGCAGTAGAAAGGCACTGTGATTCCACTTGGTTTTTAAAACAAAACACCGTTTTAAGTATTGAAGCACGAAAGTAACTGGACCGCCAATGTATTTCTTCGTAAAGTTTGGGAATCGATATCTCGAAACTGGTGTCAACCTGGGAATTGGTTTCAATTGAATTCGCCTTGCGATCTCCCTGCCTACAATTTGTAAATTGCAATATATGCCGTAAGATAATTAGTTAAACACCTTACTAGTTGTTTTTAATTAGTCGATTATGCATTTTGAATTCTCGTGCAAATAACGTACACCTGTTTGTGCAATGCAGCTCAAGGAAAGCCTCTGCTTTCCTAGATTTGAAGTAGCTACGAACAAAACTACAGCCTTTCCCAACTAGAGTCAATATTGAATCATATCGACGGTGCCAAGCAAAGGTTGTCGCTCTGTAGAACGCTGTGACGAAATAAGACGACGAGCCACAGGTGATGTTTAAAAAATTACTTCGCAGAAGTCATCGCACAGACCCCCAGTATATGAAAGTCGGAGCAGCCACTCGGCATTCAGCCTGCGCTCTTCGACGGCGAGGGCTGGTGGGTGTCGTGTACAAAAAAAGCAACACGGTTTCTCACCTGACACTGCTCGCCCTTACGGTGAATGGTGGAGAGTCAACGTAGTGACGAATCGACACAAACACGCCCGCGCAAGGATTGGAAGAATGAGCCGCGGTTATTGATTCGCCTGTATGCACGCATTCCTTTCGAGGTATACGCTTGCCTCTGCTTTCTTAGGTTTTAAGTAGCTTCGAACAAATCTGCAGCCTTTCCCAAATAGAGTCAATATTGAATGATATCGACGGTTCTAAGCAAAGGTTATCGCTCTGTAGAACGTTGTGACGAAATAAGAAGACGAGCCACGCGGCGGCTCGGAAAAACTACGTCCACCCTGCAGAGTACCTTCGGGCCCACGCGTCGCGTACACAGAATTTGTAATTGAAGGAACACGCGTTAACGGGACTGGTCGTCCATGACATTTCATTCCTATGCGCGTGAAACATCCATCGAAATGTTATCTGGTATAAGCCGAATGGGCCGCTGTGCCCTGTGACTCCTAACGCCTATAATTAAAGCGTCCACTAGCCCTGATGCAAGTTCGGCTTCATAATTCGGTAGTATAAATTAGTGGACTCGGGGGGGGGGGGGGGGGGGGGGGGGGGGGGGGGACTCAGCCATAAAAATACTAGCCAGAACTTTATTTGGGAAGATGGTTCAAACCTGTTCTTATGTGCATTTCTTTAAATTGCCTGCGTTTATTCACACAACCCGCCGTGATTGCTCAGTGGCTATGATGTTGGGCTGCTGAGCACGATGTCGCGGGATCGAAACCCGGCCACGGCGGCCGCATTTCGATGGGGGCGAAATGCGAAAACACCCGTGTACTTAGATTTAGGTGCACGTTAAAGAACCCCAGGCGGTCCAAATTTCCGGAGTCCCCCACTACGGCGTGCCTCATAATCAGATCGTGGTTTTGGAACGTAAAACCCCATAATTAAAATTATTATTCGCACAACAGAAAACAAAACAAAAAACATAGAAACTTATAGTGCCCTACGTAATTGATTGTTTGTTTATTGAGTTCAACTTCCCAAAGCAATGCTGAAGCTATGAGGCACGCCGTAGTGGAGGGCCCCGGATTAATTTTGAGCACCAGGGGTTCGTCAAAGTGCACGTGAATCGAAGTGCACTTGCGTTTTTGCATTTCGCCCTCGAGGAAATACGGTCACTGCGGTCGGGAATCGAACCTGCGACTTCGTGCTTAGTAGCGGAATGTCACCGCGGCGGGTAGCGTGAAATAGAGATGGGTCGCTCAGGAGCGAGCCGGATCTTGTGAGCGGCTCTTCTTAAAGAGCGAGTGAGCGGTCGTTCAGTAAAAATGAGCGGCGGTTCTTTTGGAGAAAGGGAGCCGGTTCTCTCGCGTTCAGAGAGCCGTGCAGATGCGTTCCGTCCACGTTCCGTCAGAGCCGGGTCTCCTGCTGGGTGCGACTTCCGCGCCATCTATTAGCGGTACGAGAAAGCAACTTCCCTCCCGCCCTTCCTCGCAAGAGTCGCCTTCACCCCCTCGCCTTCGGCTGAAGAACGAAAGAACCGCCGCTCACTTACTGAACCGCCGCTCCCTCGCTCTTCAAAAGAGCGGCTCAAAAGATCCGGCTCGCTCCTGAGCGCTCAGGAGTAGAGGGGTCGCTCAGGAGCGAGCCGGATCTCGTGAGCGGCTCTTTTTAAAGAGCGAGTGAGCGGTCGTTCAGTAAAAATGAGCGGCGGTTCTTTTGGAGAAAGGGAGCCGGTTCTCTCGTGTTCAGAGAGCCGTGCCGATGCGTTCCGTCAGAGCCGGGTCTTCTGCTGGGTGCGACTTCCGCGCCATCTATTAGCGGTACGAGAAAGCAACTTCCCTCCCGCCTTTCCTCGCAAGAGTCGCCTTCACCCCCTCGCCTTCGGCTGAAGAACGAAAGAACCGCCGCTCACTTACTGAACCGCCGCTCCCTCGCTCTTCAAAAGAGCGGCTCAAAAGATCCGGCTCGCTCCTGAGCGCTCAGGAGCCAGCCGCTCTTTTCGCCACGGCTCCCTCGCTCTTCAAGAGATCCGGCTCGCTCCTGAGCGCTCTGGCGCAAGCCGCTCTTTTCGCCTCGGCTCCCTCGCTCTTCAAGAGAGCCGGCTCGCTCCTGAGCGCTCAGAAGCGGGCCGCTCTTTTGAAGACCGAAGGAGCCGTGGTTCAGTAAGTGAGCGGCGGTTCCTTCGGAGTGAGGAAGCCGGTTCTCTCTCCTTGAGTGAGCCGTGCCGAACCGTTCCGTCAGAGCTGGGTCTTCTGCTGGGTTTCGATGGTTTTCGATTTCTGACCGACGAATGGTGGCCGGTGTGGGCCGACTCGCGCTACTGGTACTCGCTTGCAGTGTGTGGTGTGCGCAGCAGTCCCCTTGTTTTTTTTTTGGGGGGGGGGGAGTCTTATGGTGTGGCACCCGATGCCACCGAGGGGAAAAGTAAAGAAGTCTTAATTGGCAAAGGATGGTACCGTTCGTTGCCTGCTGCTGTTCGAACGATGTCGCACGACTCTCACCGATCGCACATCGTGCGCTGGTCCAATAACACTTCGAAGATGGTCTTCCGTGTCTTTAAAGGGCCCCTAAACCATCTCAGATATTTTTGAAGCATTTCAAGTAAACGCGCATCGAGTTCAGAATGCCGTCACGATCAACGATGCCAAACGCTGCAGCGCTACGCGCTGCGGGAGCGCCAAAAAAAAAAAAATGCCGTTCTCCTCCCCTCGCCTTTCCGGTACCCCCAGTGGTCGTCACGATGTCAGCAGGGGGAATCTTGTGATGTCAACTGCGGAAACGATGTCCGTTGGTTGAACAAGAACCTACGACTTCCGCTTAGTCTGCTAGCAGGTACGCGCGCTTTCTGCTCTTCCTCGTCGTGTTGATCGTTTGTGCGCCCTTGCGAATCGGTAATTACAGCCCGCAACGCAAGTGCCAAATCACTCGCGTTCCAACACAGTCATGCTTAGCGGTCTGATTAGCTGCGCGAACAGAGTGCGACAGTGTTGGCCTTTCCAGACGTGCGAGCAACACAGGGTCTATAGCGGTACGCTTCGCATAACACGGGCCGGCACCGCAGCAACAGCGGGTAGCCGAGAAGCGCTGAATCCACGTCACCGGCACGGTAACTCATCGCACGCCGTTTGCCATTCGCGGGCCGCCGTTCGACAGCGGTTCTTGCTCGCGAACGGCGAGATTTCCTTGCCGTACGTAGGGAGGATGAGACCGGGACTCATTTGTGCGGCATATTCACCGCCGCTGATCACTCGACGGCGCCGATATCGTCGCTATAGGCCTTTTGTGGTTCCCTTCAAAGCTAAAACGGACGGCGCTTTGAAATGAAATACCGACGCTCACAAGCCGCAATATTTTCTTATCGTTGTTATCGCTCTTTGCAATACTTTTACACAAAGAAGAAAAATCCAATTAGCGGCGCCGTCGGCTGCGATGCGAGCACAGCCGAGCCCGTCGTCTCCCGGCTGCAGCTGATGTTTCGTTGCCGGTGGCGGAGGCGCGCAGGTTCGCGGTCGTCGATTGGGCCATTGATGGTACAGTGGGTGGGGCGCCGGCCGAACTGCCGTCTACTTTGGACACCTCTCGCGTGGCAGACGTTCTACGGCATGGCGGACTGCTCGCCGTCCGGTATATGTGCCGCTAGCGTTGGACGTGTCCGGAAGTATGCCGTGTTTTGAGAAGCGCATTGGCGATGACGTATGTCATGTAACCTTTCGAGAAGCACTCGGCGAGGAGGGGAGACCAGCCGATGAGGAGAGTAGCGAAGGAAAGAGCGGAAACGAGCGAGGGCCGTTTTTCGGTCATCAAACGCGTGTAACTCCGCTATTACGGCACCATTTCGAAAAATTATCGCGGCTACGTGCTCGTTGTACACTCGTGCACAACTGCAACACTACAACTAAATTTCGACCTCTGGGTGGTTTAGGGGCCCTTTAACGACAAGAGGTGAACGTACAGTTTACGTCCTGGTCTTCATTTGTGCTAATTAGTGTAGTCATGAAAATGTCGCCCATGACACCCACTTTAGTGCATTTTCTGAGCGTGTATCATTAGCACGTCAATAAAACGAGGCCAATGATCTGTTGTGTTGTAATAGAACTTCATTTCTTTTTTTTCCTTTTTTTTTTTTTTGTCCTGGTGTATGATGGCATGATCACCAGTATCGCGCGTGCAGTCAAGAGAAGAAAAAAAAAAAACGAAAGGTACGTGCGGCAGTTTTGTGGATTTTTCGTACGATTTTTGTATTGTACTTCAAGCAATGATTTATACATTCATTTTGCATGGCGTTACAGCTTACTCATATTATAGTGAACGTACGTATGTGAATAAATGAATAAAATTGAAACATAATGTACAATCATTTTGTGTTCTTATTTTGACAAAAGTTGATCTTAAAGTACCACAAAAACGGACAAGCTTCTGTAATGACGATGAAGTTACATATTTTTTTTCTGAAAAAAAGTACGTCGCATTCTGCCTGTCACAATATCATAAGCATTTTATCCCCAATATCAGAAAAGAAAGCTTCCTTGCCACTAAAAATTCACGCTTTTATTATATGTAAAAATATTCTCTAAACATAACGAAAATACCAATAACACGATTATTAAATTATGCATATATCGTTTTTTTTTCAAAGCCACATAACTATATAATATGCATAACACAGGTTACACGTTTAAGTGAACCGGTGAGCCGTTCAAATGAACCGGTTCATTTCAGTGAGCTGAGCCGTTCCGAGCCGCTCACTGAAGTGAGTCGTTTTGCCCATCTCTACTCAGGAGCCAGCCGCTCTTTTCGCCACGGCTCCCTCGCTCTTCAAAAGATCCGGCGCTCAGGAGCGAGGCCCTCTTTTCGCCTCGGCTCTCTCGCTCTTCAAAAGACCCGGCTCGCTTCTGAGCGCTCAGGAGCAGCCGCTCTTTCGCCACGGCTCCCTCGCTCTTCAAAAGATCCGGCTCGCTCCTGAGCGCTCAGGAGCAGCCGCTCTTTCGCCACGGCTCCCTCGCTCTTCAAAAGACCCGCTCGCTCTGAGCGCTCAGGAGCGAGCCGCTCTTTCGCCACGGCTCCCTCGCTCTTCAAAAGACGGCTCGCTCCTGAGCGCTCAGGAGCGAGCGCTCTTTCGCATCGGCTACCTCGCTCTTCAAAGAATCGGCTCGCTCCTGAGCGCTCAGGAGCGAGCCGCTCCTTTTCGCCACGGCTCCCTCGCTCTTCAAAAGACCCGGCTCGCTCTGAGCGCTCAGGAGCCAGCCGCTCTTTTCGCCACGGCTCCCTCGCTCTTCAAAAGATCCGGGCTCGTCCTGAGCGCTCAGGAGCGAGCCGCTCTTTTCGCCAGGCTCCCTAGCTCTTCAAAAGACC